>NW_022589669.1:0-280090 GCF_009834535.1 Camelus ferus | reverse complement strand
GAATTCCGGAACCTGCTGATTGTGTGGGGAAGATTTGGAGCCGCCCTCCACGCAGCTGCCTATTTTCACAGATGTTCCCTGGCAGGAGGAATTCCGCTAATTACCTCCCGAGTCCAGGGGGAGGCACTAGATGCTACCTGCATTTCCAGCCCAACCCCCGCCTTTCCCCAGCAGCCCGCACTGGGAGGGACTCGGGGAAGACAAGCGAAGGGCTCTTAGGAGATCCCGGGTGCTGCAGACAAATGACGGAACCTCCCACCACTCAGAATTTGGAACATGGCTGACTGTGTGGGGGAGGTATGGGGCCGCCATCCACGCAGCTGCCTGGTGTCACAGGTGTTCCCAGACAGGGGAAAGTCCGCTAATTACCTCCCCTTTTCAGTTGGAGGCACTAGATGCTACCTGCATTTCCAGCCCAACCCCCTCATTCCCAGGGAGCCCGCACAGGGAGGCACTCTGGGAAGACACGCGAAGGGCTCCTAGGAGATCCCGAGTGCTAGACAGATGACGGGACCTCCCAACACTCAGAATTCCGGAACATGGCTGACTGTGTGGGGGAGGTTTGGGGCCGCCCTCCACGGAGCTGCCAGGTGTCACAGATGTTCCCTGGCAGGGGGAAGTCCGCTAATAACCTCCCCTGTCCAGGGGGAGGCACTAGATGCTGCCTGCATTTCCAGCACATCCCCCGCCTTACCCCGGCAGCCAGCAATGGAAGGCACTCGGGGAAGACACGCGAAGGGCTCCTATGTTATCCCGGCTGCTGCATAGAGATGACAGAACTTCCCCCAATTCAGAATTCCGGAACACGGCTGACTGTGTGGGGGAGATTTGGGGCGCCCTCCACGCAGCTGCCTATTTTCACAGGTGTTCCCTGGCAGGGGTCTGTCCGCTAAATACCCCCCGAGTCCAGGGGGAGGCACTAGATGCTACCTGCATTTCCAGCACATCCCCCGCCTTTCCCCGGCAGCCAGCAATGGAAGGCACTCGGGAAGACACGCGAAGAGCTCCTAGGTTATCTCGGGTTCTGCATAGAGATGACGGAACCTCCCCACATTCAGAATTCTGTAATACGGCTGACTGTGTGGGGGAGATTTGGGGCCCTCCCACGCAGCTGCCTATTTTCACAGGTGTTCCCTGACAGGGGGAATTCCGCTAATTACCTCACGAGTCCAGGGGAGGCACTAGATGTTCCTGCCTTTCCAGCCCAACCCCCGCCTTTCCCCAGCAGCCCGCACTGGCAGGGACTCAGGGAAGACACGCGAAGTCTCCTAGGCGATCCCGGGTGCTGCAGACAGAAGACGGAACCTCCCCACACTCAGTATTCCGGAACAAGGCTGACTGTGTAGGGGAGGTTTATCGCGGCCCTCCACGAATCTGCCTGGTGTCACAGGTGTTCCGAGGCAGGGGAAAGTCCGCTAATTACCTCCCCTGTCTTGGTGGAGGCACTAGATGCTACCAGCATTTCCAGCCCAACCCCCTCATTCCCCGGCAGCCTGCACCGGGAGGCACTCTGTGGAGACACGCGAAGGGCTCCTAGGAGATCCCGGGTGCTGCAGACAGATGACGGAACCTCCCAACACTCAGAATTTTGGACATGGCTGACTGTTTGGGGGAGGTTTGGGGCCGCCCTCCACGCAGCTGCCTGGTGTCTCAGGTGTTCCCTGGCAGGGGGAAGTCCGCTAATTTCTTCCCCTGTCCAGGTGGTGGCATTAGATGCTACTTGCATTTCCAGACCAACCCCCGACTTTCCCCTTCAGCCCGCACTGGGAGGCACTCCGGGAAGATATGCGATGGGCTCCTAGGAGATCCCGGGTGCTGCAGATTGATGACGGAACCTCCCGACACTCAGAATACCGGAACATGTCTGACTGTGTGGGGGAGGTTTGGGGCCGCCCCCAACGCAGCTGCCTGATTTCACAGGTGTTCCCTGGCAGGGGAATTCCACTAAATTCCTCCCGAGTCCAGGGGGAGGCACTGGATGCTACCTGCATTTCCAGCCCAACCCCCAAATTTCCCCGGCAGCCCGCACTGGGAGGGACTCGGGGAAGACACGCGAATGTCTCCTAGGCGATCCCGCGTGCTGCAGACAGAAGACGGAAGCTCCCCACACTCAGAATTCCGGAACACGGCTAAATGTGTGGGGGATGTTTGAGGCCGCAATCCACGCATCTGCCTGGTGTCACAGGTGTTCCGAGGCAGGGGAAAGTCCGCTAATTACCTCCACTGTCCAGGTGGAGGCACTAGATGCTACCTGCATTTCCAGCCCAACCCCCTCATTCCCCGGCAGCCCGCACCGGGAGGCACTCTGGGAAGACACGCTAAGGATCCTAGGAGATCCCGGGTGCTGCAGACAGATGACGGAACCTCCCAACACTCAGAATTCCGGAACACGGCTGACTGTGTGGGGGATGTTTGAGGCCGCACTCCATGCAGCTGCCTGGTGTCACAGGTGTTCCCTGGCAGGGGGAAGTCCGCTAATTACCTTCCCTGTCCAGGGGGAGGCACTAGATTCTACCAGCTTTTCCAGCACAACCCCCTCATTCCCCGGCAGCCTGCACCTGGGGGCACTCGGGGAAGACACGCGAGGGCTCCTAGGAGATCCGGGGCTGCAGACAGAAGACGGAACCTCCCACACTCAGAATTCCGAAACACGGCTGACTGCGTTGGGGAGGTTTGGGGCCGCCATCCACGCAGCTGCCTGGTGTCACAGGTGTTCCCAGATAGGGGAAATTCTGCTAATTACCTCCCCTGTCCAGGAGGAGGCACTAGATGCTACCTGAATTTCCAGCCCAACACACTACATTCCCCAGCAGCCCGGACCGGGAGGCACTCTGGGAAGACACGCGAAAGTGCTCCTAGGAGTTCCCGGGAGCTTCAGACAGATGACGGAACCTCCCCACACTCAGAATTCCAGAACACGGCTGACTGTGTGGGGGGAGGTTGGGGCCGACTCCACGCAGCTGCCTGGTGCACAGGTGTTCCCAGGCAGGGAAAGTCCGCTAATTACCTCCACTGTCCAGGTGGTGGCACTAGATGCTACCTGAATTTCCAGCCCAACACCCTCATTCCCCGGGAGCCCGCACCGGGAGGCACTCTGGGAAGACACGCGAAGGGCTCCTAGGAGATCCCGGGTGCTGCAGACAGATGACGGAACCTCCCGACACTCAGAATTCCGGAACACGGCTGACTGTGTGGCTGAGATTTGGGGCCGCCCTCCACGAAGCTGCCTATTTTCACAGGTGTTCCCTGGATGGGTGAAGTCCGCTAATTACCTCCCGAGCCAGGGGGAGGCACTAGATGCTACCTGCCTTTACAACCCATCCCCGCATTTCCCCAGCAGCCCGCACTGTGAGAGACTCGGGGAAGACACGCGAAGGTCTCCTAGGCGACCCCGGTGCTGCAGACAGAAGACGGAAACTCCCCACACTCAGAATTCCGGAACACGGCTGACTGTGTGGGGGAGGTTTGTGTCCGCCCTCACGAATCTGCCTGGTGTCACAGGTGTTCCCAGACAGGGGAAAGTCCGCTAATTACCTCCCCTGTCCAGGGGGAGGCACTAGATGCTACCTGCATTTCCAGCTCAACCCCTCATTCCCCGGCAGCCCGCACCGGGAGGCACTCTGGGAAGACACGCAAAGGGCTCCTAGGAGATCCCGGTTGCTGCATAGAGATGACGGAACCTCCCCACATTCAGAAATCCGGAACAGGGCTGACTGTGTGGTGGAGATTTGGGGCCGACCTCCACGCAGCTGCCTGGTTTCACAGGTGTTCCCTGGTAGGGGGAATTCCACTAAATACCTCCCGAGTCCAGGGGGAGGCACTAGATGCTACCTGCATTTCCAGCCCAACCCCCGCATTTCCCCGGCAGCTCGCACTGGGAGGGACTCGGGGAAGACACGCGAAGGGCTCCTAGGAGATCCCGGGTGCTGCAGACAGAAGACGGATCCTCCCCAAACTCAGAATTCCGGAACATGTCTGACTGTGTGGGGGAGGTTTGAGGCTGCCCTTCACCCAGCTGCCTGGTGTCACAGGTGTTCCCTGGCAAGGGGAAGTCCGCTAATTACCTCCCTGTCCAGGGGGTGGCAGTAGATGCTACCTACATTTCCAGCACCACCCCCGTCTTTTCCCGGCAGCCAGCAATGGAAGGCACTCGGGGAAGACACGCGAAAGTTTCCTAGGTTATCCCGGGTGCTGCATAGAGATGACATAACCTCCCACATTCAGAATTCCGGATCACGGCTGACTGTGTTGGGGAGATTTGGGGCCGCCCTCCAAGCAGCTGATTTTCTGGTGAACCCTGGCAGTGGGAAGTCCGCTAAATACCCCGATTCCAGTGGGGTCACTAGATGCTACCTGCCTTTCCAGAACAACCCCGACTTTCCCCGTCAGCCCGCACTGAGAGGGATTCGGGGACGATACTCGAAGGGCTCTTAGGAGATCCCGGGTGCTGCAGAAGGACGGAACCTCCCCACACTCAGAATTCCAGAACACGGCTGACTGTGTGGGGGAGGTTTGAGGCCGCCCTCCACGCAGCTGCCTGGTTTCACAGGTGTTCCATGGCAGGGGAAGTCCGCTATTACCTCCCCTGTCCAGGGGGAGGCACTAGATGCTACCAGCATTTCCAGCCCAACCCCCTGATTTCCCGCAGCTTGCATCGGGAGGCACTCGGGGAAGACACGCGAAAGGCTCCAAGGTTATCCGGGTGCTGCATAGAGATGACGGAACCTCCCCACATTCAGAATTCCGGAACACGGTTGACTCTGTGGGGGATGTTTGGGGCCGCCCTACAGGCAGCTGCCTATTTTCACTGGTGTACCCTTGCAGTGGGAATTACGCTAATTACCTCCAGATTCCAGGGGGAGGCACTAGATGCTACCTGCATTTCCAGCCCAAACCCCGCATTTCTCGGCAGCCCGCACAGGGAGGGACTCGGGGAAGACACGCGAAGGGCTCCTAGGCGATCCCGGGTGCTGCAGACAGAAGACGGAACCTCCCCACACTCAGAATTCCGGAACACGGCTGACTGTGTGGGGGAGGTTTGGGGCCGCCCTCCACGCAGATGCCTGGTGTCACAGGTGTTCCTAGGCAGGGGAAATTCCGCTAATTACCTCCCCTGTCCAGATGGAGGCACTAGATGCTACCTGACTTTCCAGCCCTACCCCCTCATTCCCCGACAGCCCGCACAGGGAGGCACTCTGGGAAGACACGCGAAGTGCTCCTAGCAGATCCCGGGTGCTGCAGACAGATGACGGAACCTCCCAACACTCAGAATTCTGGAACATGTCTGACTGTTTGAGGGAGGTTTGGGGCCGCCCCCCACGCAGCTGCCTGGTGTCACAGGTGTTCCCTGGCAGGGTGAAGTCCGCTAAATACCTCCCCTGTCCAGGGGGAGGCTCTAGATGCTACCTGCATTTCCAGCACAAACCCCGCCTTTCCCCGGCATCCAGCAATGGAATGCACTCTGGGAAGAAACGCGAAGGGTTCCAAGGTTATCCCGGGTGCTGCATAGAGATGACGGAACCTCCAAACATTCAGAATTCCAGAACACTTCTGATTGTGTGGGGAAGATTTGGGGCCGCCCTCCACGCAGCTGCCTATTTTCACAGATGTTCCCTGGCAGGAGGAATTCCGCTAATTACCTCCCGAGTCCAGGGGGAGGCACTACATGCTACCTGCATTTCCAGCCCAACCCCCGCCTTTCCCCAGCAGCCCGCACAGGGAGGGACTCGGGGAAGACACGCGAAGGGCTCCTAGTCGATCCCGGGTGCTGCAGACAGAAGACGAAACCTCCCCACACTCAGAATTCCGGAACATGGCTGACTGTGTGGGGGGAATTTGGGGCCACCCTCCAACAGCTGCCTGGGGTCACAGGTGTTCCCTGGCAGGGGGAAGACCGCTAATTACCTCCCCTGTCCAGGGGAGGCACTAGATGCTACCTGCATTTCAAGCACCCCGCCTTTCCCATTCAGCCCGCACTGGGAGGCACTCGGGGAAGATATGCAATGGGCTCCTAGGAGATCCCGGGTGCTGCAGACAGAAGACGGAACCTCCCCACACTCAGAATTCCGGAACAAGGCTGACTGTGTGGCGGAGGCTTAGGGCCGGCCTCCACGAAGCTGCCTGGTGTCACAGGTGTTCCCTGGCAGGGGGAAGTCCGCTAATTACCTCCCGATTCCAGGGGGAGGCACTAGATGCTACCTGCCTTTCCAGCCCAACCCCCGCCTTTCCCCGGCAGCCCGCACTGGGAAGGACTCGTGGAAGACACGCGAAGGGCTCCTATGCGATCCCGGGTGCTGCAGACAGAAGACGGACCTCCCCACACTCACAATTCCGGAACACGGTGACTGTGTGGGGGAGGTTTGGGGCCGCCCTCCACGCAGCTGCCTGGTGTCACAGGTGTTCCCTGGCAGGGTGAAGTCCGCTAAATACCTCCCCTGTCCAGGGGGAGGCACTAGATGCTACCTGCATTTCCAGCACAAACCCCGCCTTTCCCCAGCAGCCCGCACTGGGAGGGATTCGGGGAAGACAAGCGAAGGGCTCTTAGGAGATCCCGGGTGCTGCAGACAGAAGACGGAACCTCCCCACACTCAGAATTCCGGAACATGTCTGACTGTGTGGGGGAGGTTTGAGGCTGCCCTTCATCAAGCTGCCTGGTGTCACAGGTGTTCCCTGGCAAGGTGAAGCCCGCTAATTACCTCCCCTGTCCAGGGGGAGGCACTAGATGCTACCAGCATTTCCAGCCCAACCCCTGATTCCCCGGCAGCCTGCACCGGGAGGCACTCGGGGAAGACACGCGAAGGTCTCCTAGGGGATCCCGGGTGCTGCAGACAGAAGACGGAACCTCCCCAAACTCAGAATTCCGGAACAGGTCTGACTGTGTGGGGGAGGTTTGTGGCCGCCCTCAACGAAGCTGCCTGGTGTCACAGGTGTTCCCTGGCAAGGGGAAGTCCGCTAATTACCTCCCATGTCCAGGGGGAGGCAGTAGATGCTACCTGCATTTCCAGCACAACCCCCGTCTTTTCCCGGCAGCCAGCAATGGAAGGCACTCGGGAAGACACGCGAAAGTTTCCTAGGTTATCCCGGGTGCTGCATAGAGATGACATAACCTCCCCACATTCAGAATTCCGGAACACGGCTGACTGTGTTGGGGAGATTTGGGGCCGCCCTCCACGCAGCTGCCTATTTTCACTGGTGTACCCTGGCTGTGGGAAGTCCGCTAATACATCCCGATTCCACTGGAGTCACTAGATGCTACCTGCCTTTCCAGAACAACCCCTGCTTCCCCGGCAGCCCGCACTGAGAGGGACTCGGGGGACGATACTCGAGTGCTCTTAGGAGATCCCGGGTGCTGCGACAGAAGACGGAACCTCCCCACAATCAGAAATTCCAGAACACGGCTGATTGTGTGGGGGAGGTTTGAGGCCGCCCTCCACGCAGCTGCCTGGTTTCACAGGTGTTCAATGGCAGGGGGTAGTCCGCTATTTACCTCCCTGTCCAGGGGGAGGCAATAGATGCTACCAGCATTTCCAGCCCAACCCCCTGATTCCCGGCAGCTTGCATCGGGAGGCACATGGGGAAGACACGCGAAAGGCTCCAAGGTTATCCCGGGTGTAGCATAGAGATGACGGAAACCACCAAACATTCAGAATTCCGGAACACTGCTGATTGTGTGGGGAAGATTTGGGGCCGCCCTCCACGCAGCTGCCTATTTTCACAGATGTTCCCTGGCAGGAGGAATTCCGCTAATTACCCATCCCGAGTCCAGGGGGAAGCACTAGATGCTACCTGCATTCATCCCACCCCTGCCTTTCCCCAGCAGCCCGCACTGGGAGGGACTCGGGGAAGACAAGCGAAGGGCTCTTAGGAGATCCCGGGTGCTGCAGACAGAAGACGGAACCTCCCCACACTCAGAGATTCCGGAACACGGGCTGACTGTGTGGGGGAGGTCAGGGGCCGCCCTCCACGCAGCTCCCTGGTGTCACAGGTGTTCCCAGGCAGGGGAAAGTCCGCTAATTACCTCCCCTGTCCAGGTGGAGGCACTAGATGCTACCTGCATTTCCAGCTCAACCCCCTCATTCCCCGGCAGCCCGCACCGGGAGGCACTCTGGGAAGACACTCAAAGGGCTCCTAGGAGATCCCGGTTGCTGCATAGAGATGACGGAACCTCCCCACATTCAGAAATCCGGAACAGGGCTGACTGTGTGGTGGAGATTTGGGGCCGACCTCCACGCAGCTGCCTGGTTTCACAGGTGTTCCCTGGTAGGGGGAATTCCACTAAATACCTCCCGAGTCCAGGGGGAGGCACTAGATGCTACCTGCATTTCCAGCCCAACCCCTGCCTTTCCCCAGCAGCCCGCACTGGGAGGGACTCGGGGAAGGCAAGCGAAGGGCTCTTAGGAGATCCCGGGTGCTGCAGACGAAGACGGAACCTCCCCACACTCAGAATTCCGGAACACGGCTGACTGTGTGGGGGAGGTCAGGGGGCCGCCCTCCACGCAGCTCCCTGGTGTCACAGGTGTTCCCAGGCAGGGGAAAGTCCGCTAATTACCTCCCCTGTCCAGGTGGAGGCACTAGATGCTACCTGCATTTCCAGCTCAACCCACTCATTCCCCGGCAGCCTGCACCGGGAGGCACTCTGGGAAGACACGCAAAGGGCTCCTAGGAGATCCCGGTTGCTGCATAGAGATGACGGAACCTCCCCACATTCAGAAATCCGGAACAGGGCTGACTGTGTGGTGGAGATTTGAGGCCGACCTCCACGCAGCTGCCTGGTTTCACAGGTGTTCCCTGGTAGGGGGAATTCCACTAAATACCTCCCGAGTCCCAGGGGGAGGCACTAGATGCTACCTGCATTTCCAGCCCAACCCCCGAATTTCCCCGGCAGCTCGCACTGGGAGGGACTCGGGGAAGACACGCGAAGGGCTCCTAGGAGATCCCGGGTCCTGCAGACAGAAGACGGATCCTCCCCACACTCAGAATTCCGGAACATGTCTGACTGTGTGGGGGAGGTTTGAGGCTGCCCTTCACCCAGCTGCCTGGTGTCACAGGTGTTCCCTGGCAAGGGAAGTCCGCTAATTACCTCCCCTGTCCAGGGGGTGGCAGTAGATGCTACCTGCATTTCCAGCACCACCCCCGTCTTTTCCCGGCAGCCAGCAATGGAAGGCACTCGGGGAAGACACGCGAAAATTTCCTAGGTTATCCCGGGTGCTGCATAGAGATGACATAACCTCCCCACATTCAGAATTCCGGATCACGGCTGACTGTGTTGGGGAGATTTGGGGCCGCCCTCCAAGCAGCTGCCTATTTTCACTGGTGAACCCTGGCAGTGGGAAGTCCGCTAAATACCTCCCGATTCCAGTGGGAGTCACTAGATGCTACCTGCCTTTCCAGAACAACCCCCGACTTTCCCCGGCAGCCCGCACAGGGAGGCACTCTGGGAAGACACGCGAAGTGCTCCTAGCAGATCCCGGGTGCTGCAGACAGATGACGGAACCTCCCAACACTCAGAATTGCGGAACATGTCTGACTGTTTGAGGGAGGTTTGGGGCCGCCCCCCACGCAGCTGCCTGGTGTCACAGGTGTTCCCTGGCAGGGTGAAGTCCGCTAAATACCTCCCCTGTCCAGGGGGAGGCTCTAGATGCTACCTGCATTTCCAGCACAAACCCCGCCTTCCCCGGCATCCAGCAATGGAATGCACTCTGGGAAGAAACGCGAAGGGTTCCAAGGTTATCCCGGGTGCTGCATAGAGATGACGGAACCTCCAAACATTCAGAATTCCAGAATACTTCTGATTGTGTGGGGAAGATTTGGGGCCGCCCTCCACGCAGCTGCATATTTTCACAGATTTTCCCTGGCAGGAGGAAGTCCGCTAATTACCTCCCCTGTCCAGGGGGAGGCACTAGATGCTACCTGCATTTCCAGCACAACCCCGCCTTTCCCCAGCAGCCCGCACTGGGAGGGATTCGGGGAAGACAAGCGAAGGGCTCTTAGGAGATCCCGGGTGCTGCAGACAGAAGACGGAACCTCCCCACTCTCAGAATTCCGGAACACGGCTGACTGTGTGGGGGAGGTCAGGGGCCGCCCTCCACGCAGTTCCCTGGTGTCACAGGTGTTCCCAGGCACGGGAAAGTCCGCTAACTACCTCCCCTGTCCAGGGGGAGTCACTAGATGCTACCTGCATTTCCAGCTCAACCCCCTCATTCCCCGGCAGCCCGCACCGGTAGGCACTGTGGGAAGACACGCGAAGGGCTCCTAGGAGATCCCGGTTGCTGCATAGAGATGACGGAACCTCCCCATATTCAGAAATCCGGAACAGGGCTGACTGTGTGGTGGAGATTTGGGGCCGACCCCTACGCAGCTGCCTGGTTTCACAGGTGTTCCCTGGTAGGGGGAATTCCACTAAATACCTCCCGAGTCCAGGGGGAGGCACTAGATGCTACCTGCATTTCCAGCCCAACCCCCGCATTTCCCCGGCAGCTCGCACTGGGAGGGACTCGGGGAAGACACGCGAAGGGCTCCTAGGAGATCCCGGGTGCTGCAGACAGAAGACGGATCCTCCCCACACTCAGAATTCCGGAACATGTCTGACTGTGTGGGGGAGTTTTGTGGCTGCCCTTCATCCAGCTGCCTGGTGTCACAGGTGTTCCCTGGCAAGGTGAAGCCCGCTAATTACCTCCCCTGTCCAGGGGGAGGCACTAGATGCTACCAGCATTTCCAGCCCAACCCCCGCCTTTCCCCAGCAGCCCGCACAGGGAGGGACTCGGGGAAGACACGCGAAGGGCTCCTAGTCGATCCCGGGTGCTGCAGACAGAAGACGAAACCTCCCCACACTCAGAATTCCGGAACATGGCTGACTGTGTGGGGGAAATTTGGGGCCACCCTCCAACAGCTGCCTGGGGTCACAGGTGTTCCCTGGCAGGGGGAAGACCGCTAATTACCTCCCCTGTCCAGGGGGAGGCACTAGATGCTACCTGCATTTCAAGCACACCCCCGCCTTTCCCATTCAGCCCGCACTGGGAGGCACTCGGGGAAGATATGCAATGGGCTCCTAGGAGATCCCGGGTGCTGCAGACAGAAGACGGAACCTCCCCACACTCAGAATTCCGGAACAAGGCTGACTGTGTGGCGGAGGCTTAGGGCCGGCCTCCACGAAGCTGCCTGGTGTCACAGGTGTTCCCTGGCAGGGGGAAGTCCGCTAATTACCTCCCGATTCCAGGGGGAGGCACTAGATGCTACCTGCCTTTCCAGCCCAACCCCCGCCTTTCCCCGGCAGCCCGCACTGGGAAGGACTCGTGGAAGACACGCGAAGGGCTCCTATGCGATCCTGGGTGCTGCAGACAGAAGACGGAACCTCCCCACACTCACAATTCCGGAACACGGCTGACTGTGTGGGGGAGGTTTGGGGCCGCCCTCCACGCAGCTGCCTGGTGTCACAGGTGTTCCCTGGCAGGGTGAAGTCCGCTAAATACCTCCCCTGTCCAGGGGGAGGCACTAGATGCTACCTGCATTTCCAGCACAAACCCCGCCTTTCCCCAGCAGCCCGCACTGGGAGGGATTCGGGGAAGACAAGCGAAGGGCTCTTAGGAGATCCCGGGTGCTGCAGACAGAAGACGGAACCTCCCCACACTCAGAATTCCGGAACATGTCTGACTGTGTGGGGGAGGTTTGAGGCTGCCCTTCATCAAGCTGCCTGGTGTCACAGGTGTTCCCTGGCAAGGTGAAGCCCGCTAATTACCTCCCCTGTCCAGGGGGAGGCACTAGATGCTACCAGCATTTCCAGCCCAACCCCCTGATTCCCCGGCAGCCTGCACCGGGAGGCACTCGGGGAAGACACGCGAAGGTCTCCTAGGGGATCCCGGGTGCTGCAGACAGAAGACGGAACCTCCCCAAACTCAGAATTCCGGAACAGGTCTGACTGTGTGGGGGAGGTTTGTGGCCGCCCTCAACGAAGCTGCCTGGTGTCACAGGTGTTCCCTGGCAAGGGGAAGTCCGCTAATTACCTCCCATGTCCAGGGGGAGGCAGTAGATGCTACCTGCATTTCCAGCACAACCCCCGTCTTTTCCCGGCAGCCAGCAATGGAAGGCACTCGGGGAAGACACGCGAAAGTTTCCTAGGTTATCCCGGGTGCTGCATAGAGATGACATAACCTCCCCACATTCAGAATTCCGGAACACGGCTGACTGTGTTGGGGAGATTTGGGGCCGCCCTCCACGCAGCTGCCTATTTTCACTGGTGTACCCTGGCTGTGGGAAGTCCGCTAAATACATCCCGATTCCACTGGGAGTCACTAGATGCTACCTGCCTTTCCAGAACAACCCCTGACTTTCCCCGGCAGCCCGCACTGAGAGGGACTCGGGGACGATACTCGGAGTGCTCTTAGGAGATCCCGGGTGCTGCAGACAGAAGACGGAACCTCCCCACAATCAGAATTCCAGAACACGGCTGATTGTGTGGGGGAGGTTTGAGGCCGCCCTCCACGCAGCTGCCTGGTTTCACAGGTGTTCAATGGCAGGGGGTAGTCCGCTATTTACCTCCCCTGTCCAGGGGGAGGCAATAGATGCTACCAGCATTTCCAGCCCAACCCCCTGATTCCCGGCAGCTTGCATCGGGAGGCACATGGGGAAGACACGCGAAAGGCTCCAAGGTTATCCCGGGTGTAGCATAGAGATGACGGAACCACCAAACATTCAGAATTCCGGAACACTGCTGATTGTGTGGGGAAGATTTGGGGCCGCCCTCCACGCAGCTGCCTATTTTCACAGATGTTCCCTGGCAGGAGGAATTCCGCTAATTACCTCCCGAGTCCAGGGGGAAGCACTAGATGCTACCTGCATTTCCAGCCCAACCCCTGCCTTTCCCCAGCAGCCCGCACTGGGAGGGACTCGGGGAAGACAAGCGAAGGGCTCTTAGGAGATCCCGGGTGCTGCAGACAGAAGACGGAACCTCCCCACACTCAGAATTCCGGAACACGGCTGACTGTGTGGGGGAGGTCAGGGGCCGCCCTCCACGCAGCTCCCTGGTGTCACAGGTGTTCCCAGGCAGGGGAAAGTCCGCTAATTACCTCCCCTGTCCAGGTGGAGGCACTAGATGCTACCTGCATTTCCAGCTCAACCCCCTCATTCCCCGGCAGCCCGCACCGGGAGGCACTCTGGGAAGACACTCAAAGGGCTCCTAGGAGATCCCGGTTGCTGCATAGAGATGACGGAACCTCCCCACATTCAGAAATCCGGAACAGGGCTGACTGTGTGGTGGAGATTTGGGGCCGACCTCCACGCAGCTGCCTGGTTTCACAGGTGTTCCCTGGTAGGGGGAATTCCACTAAATACCTCCCGAGTCCAGGGGGAGGCACTAGATGCTACCTGCATTTCCAGCCCAACCCCTGCCTTTCCCCAGCAGCCCGCACTGGGAGGGACTCGGGGAAGACAAGCGAAGGGCTCTTAGGAGATCCCGGGTGCTGCAGACAGAAGACGGAACCTCCCCACACTCAGAATTCCGGAACACGGCTGACTGTGTGGGGGAGGTCAGGGGCCGCCCTCCACGCAGCTCCCTGGTGTCACAGGTGTTCCCAGGCAGGGGAAAGTCCGCTAATTACCTCCCCTGTCCAGGTGGAGGCACTAGATGCTACCTGCATTTCCAGCTCAACCCACTCATTCCCCGGCAGCCTGCACCGGGAGGCACTCTGGGAAGACACGCAAAGGGCTCCTAGGAGATCCCGGTTGCTTCATAGAGATGACGGAACCTCCCCACATTCAGAAATCCGGAACAGGGCTGACTGTGTGGTGGAGATTTGAGGCCGACCTCCACGCAGCTGCCTGGTTTCACAGGTGTTCCCTGGTAGGGGGAATTCCACTAAATACCTCCCGAGTCCAGGGGGAGGCACTAGATGCTACCTGCATTTCCAGCCCAACCCCCGAATTTCCCCGGCAGCTCGCACTGGGAGGGACTCGGGGAAGACACGCGAAGGGCTCCTAGGAGATCCCGGGTCCTGCAGACAGAAGACGGATCCTCCCCACACTCAGAATTCCGGAACATGTCTGACTGTGTGGGGGAGGTTTGAGGCTGCCCTTCACCCAGCTGCCTGGTGTCACAGGTGTTCCCTGGCAAGGGGAAGTCCGCTAATTACCTCCCCTGTCCAGGGGGTGGCAGTAGATGCTACCTGCATTTCCAGCACCACCCCCGTCTTTTCCCGGCAGCCAGCAATGGAAGGCACTCGGGGAAGACACGCGAAAATTTCCTAGGTTATCCCGGGTGCTGCATAGAGATGACATAACCTCCCCACATTCAGAATTCCGGATCACGGCTGACTGTGTTGGGGAGATTTGGGGCCGCCCTCCAAGCAGCTGCCTATTTTCACTGGTGAACCCTGGCAGTGGGAAGTCCGCTAAATACCTCCCGATTCCAGTGGGAGTCACTAGATGCTACCTGCCTTTCCAGAACAACCCCCGACTTTCCCCGGCAGCCCGCACAAGGAGGCACTCTGGGAAGACACGCGAAGTGCTCCTAGCAGATCCCGGGTGCTGCAGACAGATGACGGAACCTCCCAACACTCAGAATTGCGGAACATGTCTGACTGTTTGAGGGAGGTTTGGGGCCGCCCCCCACGCAGCTGCCTGGTGTCACAGGTGTTCCCTGGCAGGGTGAAGTCCGCTAAATACCTCCCCTGTCCAGGGGGAGGCTCTAGATGCTACCTGCATTTCCAGCACAAACCCCGCCTTTCCCCGGCATCCAGCAATGGAATGCACTCTGGGAAGAAACGCGAAGGGTTCCAAGGTTATCCCGGGTGCTGCATAGAGATGACGGAACCTCCAAACATTCAGAATTCCAGAATACTTCTGATTGTGTGGGGAAGATTTGGGGCCGCCCTCCACGCAGCTGCATATTTTCACAGATTTTCCCTGGCAGGAGGAAGTCCGCTAATTACCTCCCCTGTCCAGGGGGAGGCACTAGATGCTACCTGCATTTCCAGCACAAACCCCGCCTTTCCCCAGCAGCCCGCACTGGGAGGGATTCGGGGAAGACAAGCGAAGGGCTCTTAGGAGATCCCGGGTGCTGCAGACAGAAGACGGAACCTCCCCACTCTCAGAATTCCGGAACACGGCTGACTGTGTGGGGGAGGTCAGGGGCCGCCCTCCACGCAGTTCCCTGGTGTCACAGGTGTTCCCAGGCACGGGAAAGTCCGCTAACTACCTCCCCTGTCCAGGGGGAGTCACTAGATGCTACCTGCATTTCCAGCTCAACCCCCTCATTCCCCGGCAGCCCGCACCGGTAGGCACTGTGGGAAGACACGCGAAGGGCTCCTAGGAGATCCCGGTTGCTGCATAGAGATGACGGAACCTCCCCATATTCAGAAATCCGGAACAGGGCTGACTGTGTGGTGGAGATTTGGGGCCGACCCCTACGCAGCTGCCTGGTTTCACAGGTGTTCCCTGGTAGGGGGAATTCCACTAAATACCTCCCGAGTCCAGGGGGAGGCACTAGATGCTACCTGCATTTCCAGCCCAACCCCCGCATTTCCCCGGCAGCTCGCACTGGGAGGGACTCGGGGAAGACACGCGAAGGGCTCCTAGGAGATCCCGGGTGCTGCAGACAGAAGACGGATCCTCCCCACACTCAGAATTCCGGAACATGTCTGACTGTGTGGGGGAGGTTTGAGGCTGCCCTTCATCCAGCTGCCTGGTGTCACAGGTGTTCCCTGGCAAGGTGAAGCCCGCTAATTACCTCCCCTGTCCAGGGGGAGGCACTAGATGCTACCAGCATTTCCAGCCCAACCCCCTGATTCCCCGGCAGCCTGCACCGGGAGGCACTCCGGGAAGACACGCGAAGGTCTCCTAGGGGATCCCGGGTGCTGCAGACAGAAGACGGAACCTCCCCAAACTCAGAATTCCAGAACAGGTCTGACTGTGTGGGGGAGGTTTGTGGCCGCCCTCAACGAAGCTGCCTGGTGTCACAGGTGTTCCCTGGCAAGGGGAAGTCCGCTAATTACCTCCCATGTCCAGGAGGAGGCAGTAGATGCTACCTGCATTTCCAGCACAACCCCCATCTTTTCCCGGCAGCCAGCAATGGAAGGCACTCGGGAAAGACACGCGAAAGTTTCCTTGGTTATCCCGGGTGCTGCATAGAGATGACATAACCTCCCCACATTCAGAATTCCGGAACACGGCTGACTGTGTTGGGGAGATTTGGGGCCGCCCTCCACGCAGCTGCCTATTTTCACTGGTGTACCCTGGCAGTGGGAAGTCCGCTAAATACATCCCGATTCCAGTGGGAGTCACTAGATGCTACCTGCCTTTCCAGAACAACCCCTGACTTTCCCCGGCAGCCCGCACTGAGAGGGACTCGGGAACGATACTCGGAGGGCTCTTAGGAGATCCCGGGTGCTGCAGACAGAAGACGGAACCTCCCCACAATCAGAATTCCAGAACACGGCTGATTGTGTGGGGGAGGTTTGAGGCCGCCCTCCACGAAGCTGCCTGGTTTCACAGGTGTTCAATGGCAGGGGGAAGTCCGCTATTTACCTCCCCTGTCCAGGGGGAGGCAATAGATGCTACCAGCATTTCCAGCCCAACCCCCTGATTCCCGGCAGCTTGCATCGGGAGGCACACGGGGAAGACACGCGAAAGTCTCCAAGGTTATCCCGGGTGTAGCATAGAGATGACGGAACCTCCAAACATTCAGAATTCCGGAACACTGCTGATTGTGTGGGGAAGATTTGGGGCCGCCCTCCACGCAGCTGCCTATTTTCACAGATGTTCCCTGGCAGGAGGAATTCCGCTAATTACCTCCCGAGTCCAGGGGGAAGCACTAGATGCTACCTGCATTTCCAGCCCAACCCCTGCCTTTCCCCAGCAGCCCGCACTGGGAGGGACTCGGGGAAGACAAGCGAAGGGCTCTTAGGAGATCCCGGGTGCTGCAGACAGAAGACGGAACCTCCCCACACTCAGAATCCCGGAACACGGCTGACTGTGTGGGGGAGGTCAGGGGCCGCCCTCCACGCAGCTCCCTGGTGTCACAGGTGTTCCCAGGCAGGGGAAAGTCCGCTAATTACCTCCCCTGTCCAGGTGGAGGCACTAGATGCTACCTGCATTTCCAGCTCAACCCCCTCATTCCCCGGCAGCCCGCACCGGGAGGCACTCTGGGAAGACACGCAAAGGGCTCCTAGGAGATCCCGGTTGCTGCATAGAGATGACGGAACCTCCCCACATTCAGAAATCCGGAACAGGGCTGACTGTGTGGTGGAGATTTGGGGCCGACCTCCACGCAGCTGCCTGGTTTCACAGGTGTTCCCTGGTAGGGGGAATTCCAATAAATACCTCCCGAGTCCAGGGGAGGCACTAGATGCTACCTGCATTTCCAGCCCAACCCCCGCATTTCCCCGGCAGCTCGCACTGGGAGGGACTCGGGGAGGACACGCGAAGGGCTCCTAGGAGATCCCGGGTGCTGCAGACAAAAGACGGATCCTCCCCACACTCAGAATTCCGGAACATGTCTGACTGTGTGGGGGAGGTTTGAGGCTGCCCTTCACCCAGCTGCCTGGTGTCACAGGTGTTCCCTGGCAAGGTGAAGTCCGCTAATTACCTCCCCTGTCCAGGGGGAGGCAGTAGATGCTACCTGCATTTCCAGCACCACCCCCGTCTTTTCCCGGCAGCCAGCAATGGAAGGCACTCGGGGAAGACACGCGAAAGTTTCCTAGGTTATCCCGGGTGCTGCATAGAGATGACATAACCTCCCCACATTCAGAATTCCGGATCACGGCTGACTGTGTTGGGGAGATTTGGGGCCGCCCTCCAAGCAGCTGCCTATTTTCACTGGTGAACCCTGGCAGTGGGAAGTCCGCTAAATACCTCCCGATTCCAGTGGGAGTCACTAGATGCTACCTGCCTTTCCAGAACAACCCCCGACTTTCCCCGGCAGCCCGCACTGAGAGGGATTCGGGGACGATACTCGAAGGGCTCTTAGGAGATCACGGGTGCTGCAGACAGAAGACGGAACCTCCCCACACTCAGAATTCCAGAACACGGCTGACTGTGTGGGGGAGGTTTGAGGCCGCCCTCCACGCAGCTGCCTGGTTTCACAGGTGTTCCATGGCAGGGGGAAGTCCGCTATTTACCTCCCCTGTCCAGGGGGAGGCACTAGATGCTACCAGCATTTCCAGCCCAACCCCCTGATTTCCCGCAGCTTGCATCGGGAGGCACTCGGGGAAGACACGCGAAAGGCTCCAAGGTTATCCCGGGTGCTGCATAGAGATGACGGAACCTCCCCACATTCAGAATTCCGGAACACGGTTGACTCTGTGGGGGATGTTTGGGGCCGCCCTACACGCAGCTGCCTATTTTCACTGGTGTACCCTTGCAGTGGGAATTACGCTAATTACCTCCAGATTCCAGGGGGAGGCACTAGATGCTACCTGCCTTTCCAGCCCAAACCCCGCATTTCCTCGGCAGCCCGCACAGGGAGGGACTCGGGGAAGACACGCGAAGGGCTCCTAGGCGATCCCGGGTGCTGCAGACAGAAGACGGAACCTCCCCACACTCAGAATTCCGGAACACGGCTGACTGTGTGGGGGAGGTTTGGGGCCGCCCTCCACTCAGATGCCTGGTGTCACAGGTGTTCCCAGGCAGTGGAAATTCCGCTAATTACCTCCCCTGTCCAGATGGAGGCACTAGATGCTACCTGACTTTCCAGCCCTACCCCCTCATTCCCCGACAGCCCGCACAGGGAGGCACTCTGGGAAGACACGCGAAGTGCTCCTAGCAGATCCCGGGTGCTGCAGACAGATGACGGAACCTCCCAACACTCAGAATTCCGGAACATGTCTGACTGTTTGAGGGAGGTTTGGGGCCGCCCCCCACGCAGCTGCCTGGTGTCACAGGTGTTCCCTGGCAGGGTGAAGTCCTCTAAATACCTCCCCTGTCCAGGGGGAGGCACTAGATGCTACCTGCATTTCCAGCACAAACCCCGCCTTTCCCCGGCATCCAGCAATGGAATGCACTCTGGGAAGAAACGCGAAGGGTTCCAAGGTTATCCCGGGTGCTGCATAGAGATGACGGAACCTCCAAACATTCAGAATTCCAGAACACTGCTGATTGTGTGGGGAAGATTTGGGGCCGCCCTCCACGCAGCTGCCTATATTCACAGATGTTCCCTGGCAGGAGGAAGTCCGCTAATTACCTCCCGAGTCCAGGGGGAGGCACTACATGCTACCTGCATTTCCAGCCCAACCCCCGCCTTTCCCCAGCAGCCCGCACAGGGAGGGACTCGGGGAAGACACGCGAAGGGCTCCTAGTCGATCCCGGGTGCTGCAGACAGAAGACGGAACCTCCCCACACTCAGAATTCCGGAACACGGCTGACTGTGTGGGGGAAATTTGGGGCCACCCTCCACACAGCTGCCTGGGGTCACAGGTGTTCCCTGGCAGGGGGAAGACCGCTAATTACCTCCCCTGTCCAGGGGGAGGCACTAGATGCTACCTGCATTTCAAGCACAACCCCCGCCTTTCCCCTTAAGCCCGCACTGGGAGGCACTCGGGGAAGATATGCAATGGGCTCCTAGGAGATCCCGGGTGCTGCAGACAGAAGACGGAACCTCCCCACACTCAGAATTCCGGAACAAGGCTGACTGTGTGGCGGAGGCTTAGGGCCGGCCTCCACGAAGCTGCCTGGTGTCACAGGTGTTCCCTGGCAGGGGGAAGTCCGCTAATTACCTCCCCTGTCCTGGGGGAGGCACTAGATGCTACCTGCCTTTCCAGACAAACCCCCGCCTTTCCCCGGCAGCCAGCAATGGAATGCACTCGGGGAAGACACGCGAAGGGTTCCAAGGTTATCCCGGGTGCTGCATAGAGATGACGGAACCTCCAAACATTCAGAATTCCAGAACACTTCTGATTGTGTGGGGAAGATTTGGGGCCGCCCTCCACGCAGCTGCCTATTTTCACAGATGTTCCCTGGCAGGAGGAAGTCCGCTAATTACCTCCCGAGTCCAGGGGGAGGCACTACATGCTACCTGCATTTCCAGCCCAACCCCCGCCTTTCCCCAGCAGCCCGCAAAGGGAGGGACTCGGGGAAGACACGCGAAGGGCTCCTAGGAGATCCCGGTTGCTGCATAGAGATGACGGAACCTCCCCATATTCAGAAATCCGGAACAGGGCTGACTGTGTGGTGGAGATTTGGGGCCGACCTCCTCGCAGCTGCCTGGTTTCACAGGTGTTCCCTGGTAGGGGGAATTCCACTAAATACCTCCCGAGTCCAGGGGGAGGCACTAGATGCTACCTGCATTTCCAGCCCAACCCCCGCATTTCCCCGGCAGCTCGCACTGGGAGGGACTCGGGGAAGACACGCGAAGGGCTCCTAGGAGATCCCGGGTGCTGCAGACAGAAGACGGACCTCCCCACACTCAGAATTCCGGAACATGTCTGACTGTGTGGGGGAGGATTGGGGCTGCCCTTCATCAAGCTGCCTGGTGTCACAGGTGTTCCCTGGCAAGGTGAAGCCCGCTAATTACCTCCCCTGTCCAGGGGGAGGCACTAGATGCTACCAGCATTTCCAGCCCAACCCCCTGATTCCCCGGCAGCCTGCACCGGGAGGCACTCGGGGAAGACACGCGAAGGTCTCCTAGGGGATCCCGGGTGCTGCAGACAGAAGACGGAACCTCCCCAAACTCAGAATTCCGGAACAGGTCTGACTGTGTGGGGGAGGTTTGTGGCCGCCCTCAACGAAGCTGCCTGGTGTCACAGGTGTTCCCTGGCAAGGGGAAGTCCGCTAATTACCTCCCATGTCCAGGGGGAGGCAGTAGATGCTACCTGCATTTCCAGCACAACCCCCGTCTTTTCCCGGCAGCCAGCAATGGAAGGCACTCGGGGAAGACACGCGAAAGTTTCCTAGGTTATCCCGGGTGCTGCATAGAGATGACATAACCTCCCCACATTCAGAATTCCGGAACACGGCTGACTGTGTTGGGGAGATTTGGGGCCGCCCTCCACGCAGCTGCCTATTTTCACTGGTGTGCCCTGGCAGTGGGAAGTCCGCTAAATACATCCCGATTCCAGTGGGAGTCACTAGATGCTACCTGCCTTTCCAGAACAACCCCTGACTTTCCCCGGCAGCCCGCACTGAGAGGGACTCGGGGACGATACTCGGAGGGCTCTTAGGAGATCCCGGGTGCTGCAGACAGAAGACGGAACCTCCCCACAATCAGAATTCCAGAACACGGCTGATTGTGTGGGGGAGGTTTGAGGCCGCCCTCCACGCAGCTGCCTGGTTTCACAGGTGTTCAATGGCAGGGGGAAGTCCGCTATTTACCTCCCCTGTCCAGGGGGAGGCAATAGATGCTACCAGCATTTCCAGCCCAACCCCCTGATTTCCGGCAGCTTGCATCGGTAGGCACACGGGGAAGACACGCGAAAGGCTCCAAGGTTATCCCGGGTGTAGCATAGAGATGACGGAACCTCCAAACATTCAGAATTCCGGAACACTGCTGATTGTGTGGGGAAGATTTGGGGCCGCCCTCCACGCAGCTGCCTATTTTCACAGATGTTCCCTGGCAGGAGGAATTCCGCTAATTACCTCCCGAGTCCAGGGGGAAGCACTAGATGCTACCTGCATTTCCAGCCCAACCCCTGCCTTTCCCCAGCAGCCCGCAGTGGGAGGGACTCGGGGAAGACAAGCGAAGGGCTCTTAGGAGATCCCGGGTGCTGCAGAGAGAAGACGGAACCTCCCCACACTCAGAATTCCGGAACACGGCTGACTGTGTGGGGGAGGTCAGGGGCCGCCCTCCACGAAGCTCCCTGGTGTCACAGGTGTTCCCAGGCAGGGGAAAGTCCGCTAATTACCTCCCCAGTGCAGGTGGAGGCACTAGATGCTACCTGCATTTCCAGACCAACCCCCTCATTCCCCGGAAGCCCACACCGGGAGGCACTCTGGGAAGACACGCGAAGTGCTCGTAGCCGATCCCGGTTGCTGCAGGCAGATGACGGAACCTCCCAACACTCAGAATTCCGGAACAAGACTGACTGTGTGGGGGAGGCTTAGGGCCGTCCTCCACGAAGCTGCCTGGTGTCACAGGTGTTCCCTGGCAGGGGGAAGTCCGCTAATTACCTCCCCTGTCCTGGGGGAGGCACTAGATGCTACCAGCCTTTCCAGACATACCCCCGCCTTTCCCCGGTAGCCCGCACTGGGAGGGACTCGGGGAAGTTTCGCGAAGGGCTCTTAGGAGATCCCGGGTGCTGCAGACAGAAGACGGAATCTCCACACACTCAGAATTCCGGAACACTTCTGACTGTATGGGGGAGTTTTGGGGCCGCCCTCCACGCAGCTGCCTATTTTCAATGGTGTACCCTGGCAGTGGGAATTACGCTAATTACCTCCAGATTCCAGGGGGAGGCACTAGATGCTACCTGCCTTTCCAGCCCAACCCCCGCCTTCCCCGGCAGCCCGCAATGGGAGGGACTCGTGGAAGACACGCGAAGGGCTCCTATGCGATCCCGGGTGCTGCAGACAGAAGACGGAACCTCCCCACACTCAGAATTCCGGAACACGCCTGACTGTGTGGGTGATGTTTAGGGCCGCCCTCCACGCAGCTGCCTGGTGTTACAGGTGTTCCCAGACAGGGGAAAGTCCGCTAAATACCTCCCCAGTCCTGGTGGAGGCACTAGATGCTACCTGCATTTCCAGCCCAACCCCCGCCTTTCCCCGGCAGCCCGCACTGGGAGGGACTCGGGGAAGACACGCGAAGTGCTCCTTGGAGATCCCGGGTGCTGCAAACAGATGACGGAACCTCCCCACACTCAGAAATCCGGAACACGTCACACAGTGTGGGAGAAGTTTGGGGTCGCCCTCCACGCAGCTGCCTTGTGTCACAGGTTTTCCCTGGCAGGGGGAATTCCGCTAATTACCTCCCCTGTCCAGTGGGAGTCACTAGATGCTACCTGCATTTCCAGCCCAACCCCCTCATTCCCCGGCAGTCCGCACAGGGAGGCACTCGGGAAAGACACGCGAAGTGCTCCTAGGAGACCCCGGGTGCTGCAGACAGATGACGGAACCTCCCCACACTCAGAATTCCGGAACACGGCTGACTGTGTTGGAGAAGTTTGGGGCCGCCCTCCACGCAGCTGCCTGGTGTCACAGGTGTTCCCTGGCAGGGGGAATTCCGCTAATTACCTCCCCTGTCCACGGGGAGGCACTAGATGCTACCTGCCTTTCCAGCACACCCCCCGACTTTCCCCGGCAGCCCGCCCTGGCAGGGATTCGGGGAAGACACGCGAAGGGCTCCTAGGCGATCCCGGGTACTGCAGACAGAAGACAGAACATCCCCACACTCACAATTCCGGAACATGGCTGACTGTGTGGGGGTGGATTGAGGCCGTCCTCCAAGGAGCTGCCTGGTGTCACAGGTGTTCCCAGACAGGGGAAATTCCGCTAATTACCTCCCCTGTCCAGGTGGAGGCAATAGATGCTACCTGCATTTCCAGCCCTACCCCCTGATTCCCCGGCCGCCCGCACAGGGAGGCTCTCTGGGAAGACACGCGAAGGGCTCCTAGGAGATCCCGGGTGCTGCAGACAGATGACGGAACCTCCCACCACTCAGATTTCCGGAACATGGGTGACTGTGTGAGGGATGTTTGGGTCCGCCCTCCACACAGCTGCCTGTTTTCACAGGTGTTCCCTGGCAGGGGGATATCTGCTAATTACCTCCCATGTCCAGGGGGAGGTACTAGATGCTACCTGCATTTCCAGCCCTACCCCCGCCTTTCCCCGGCAGCCCGCACTGGGAGGGACTCGCGGAAAACACGCGAAGGGCTCCTAGGCGATCCCGGGTGCTGCAGACTGAAGACGGAACCTCCCCACACTCAGAATTCCGGAACACGTCTGACTGTGTTGGGGAGGTTTGGGGCCGCCCACCACGGAGCTGCCTGGTGTCACAGGTGTTCCCTGGCAGGGGGAAGTCCGCTAAATACCTCAACTGTCCAGGGGGAGGCACTAGATGCTACCTGCATTTCCAGACCAACCCCCGCATTTCCCCGGCAGCCCGCACTGGGAGGGACTCGGGGAAGACACGCGAAGGGCTCCTAGTCGATCCCGGGTGCTGCAGACAGAAGACGGAACCTCCCCAAACTCAGAATCCAGGAACACGGCTGACTGTGTGGGAGAATATTGGGTCCGCCCTCCACGCAGCTGCCAGGTTTCACAGGTGTTCCCTGGCAGGGGGAAGTCCGCTAAATTCCTCCCCTGTCCAGGGGGAGGCACTAGATGCTACCTGCATTTCCAGCCCAACCCCCGACATTCCCCGGGAGCCCGCACTGGGAGGGATTCGGGGAAGACACGCGAAGGGCTCCTAGGCGATCCCGGGTGCTGCAGACTGAAGACGGAACCTCCAAACACTCAGAATTCCGGAACAAGACTGACTGTGTGGGGGAGGCTTAGGGCCGTCCTCCACGAAGCTGCCTGGTGTCACAGGTGTTCCCTGGCAGGGGGAAGTCCGGTAATTACCTCCCCTGTCCTGGGTGAGGCACTAGATGCTACCAGCCTTTCCAGACATACCCCCGCCTTTCCCCGGTAGCCCGCACTGGGAGGGACTCGGGGAAGTTTCGCGAAGGGCTCTTAGGAGATCCCGGGTGCTGCAGACAGAAGACGGAACCTCCACACACTCAGAATTCCGGAACACTTCTGACTGTATGGGGGAGTTTTGGGGCCGCCCTCCACGCAGCTGCCTGGTTTCACAGGTGTTCCCTGGCAGGGGGAAGTCCGCTAATTACCTCCCCTGTCCAGGGGGAGGCACTAGATGCTACCTGCATTTCCAACACAACCCCCGCCTTTCCCCGGCAGCCCGCACTGATAGGGACTCGGGGAAGACACGCGAATGGCTCTTAGGAGATCCCGGGTGCTGCAGACAGAAGTCGGGACCTCCCCACTCTCAGAATTCCAGAACACGGCTGACTGTGTGGGGGAGGTTTGAGGCTGCCCTCCACGCAGCTGCCTGGTTTCACAGGTGTTCCATGGCAGGGGGAAGTCCGCTAATTACCTCCCCTGTCCAGGGGGAGGCACTAGATGCTACCAGCATTTCCAGCCCAACCCCCTGATTCCCGGCAGCTTTCATCGAGAGGCACTCGGGGAAGACACGTGAAAGGCTCCAAGGTTATCCCGGGTGCTGCATAGAGATGACGGAACCTCCCCACATTCAGAATTCCGGAACACGGTTGACTCTGTGGGGCATGTTTGGGGCCGCCATACACGCAGCTGCCTATTTTCAATGGTGTACCCTGGCAGTGGGAATTACGCTAATTACCTCCCGATTCCAGGGGGAGGCACTAGATGCTACCTGCCTTTCCAGCCCAACCCCTGCCTTCCCCGGCAGCCCGCAATGGGAGGGACTCGTGGAAGACACGCGAAGGGCTCCTATGCGATCCCGGGTGCTGCAGACAGAAGACGGAACCTCCCCACACTCAGAATTCCGGAACACGCCTGACTGTGTGGGTGATGTTTAGGGCCGAACTCCACGCAGCTGCCTGGTGTTACAGGTGTTCCCAGACCGGGGAAAGTCCGCTAATTACCTCCCCAGTCCTGGTGGAGGCACTAGATGCTACCTGCATTTCCAGCCCAACCCCCGCCTTTCCCCGGCAGCCCGCACTGGGAGGGACTCGGGGAAGACACGCGAAGTGCTCCTTGGAGATCCCGGGTGCTGCAAACAGATGACGGAACCTCCCCACACTCAGAATTCCGGAACACGGCTGACTGTGTTGGAGAAGTTTGGCCGCCCTCCACGCAGCTGCCTGGTGTCACAGGTGTTCCCTGGCAGGGGGAATTCCGCTAATTACCTCCCCTGTCCACGGGGAGGCACTAGATGCTACCTGCCTTTCCAGCACACCCCCGACTTTCCCCGGCAGCCCGCCCTGGCAGGGATTCGGGGAAGACACGCGAAGGGCTCCTAGGCGATCCCGGGTACTGCAGACAGAAGTCAGAACATCCCCACACTCACAATTCCGGAACATGGCTGACTGTGTGGGGGAGGATTGAGGCCGCCCTCCAAGGAGCTGCCTGTTGTCACAGGTGTTCCCAGACAGGGGAAATTCCGCTAATTACCTCCCCTGTCCAGGTGGAGGCAATAGATGCTACCTGCATTTCCAGCCCTACCCCCTCATTCCCCGGCCGCCCGCACAGGGAGGCACTCTGGGAAGACACGCGAAGGGCTCCTAGGAGATCCCGGGTGCTGCAGACAGATGACGGAACCTCCCACCACTCAGAATTCCGGAACATGGGTGACTGTGTGAGGGAGGTTTGGGTCCGCCCTCCACACAGCTGCCTGTTTTCACAGGTGTTCCCTGGCAGGGGGATATCTGCTAATTACCTCCCATGTCCAGGGGGAGGTACTAGATGCTACCTGCATTTTCCAGCCCTACCCCCGCCTTTCCCCGGCAGCCCGCACTGGGAGGGACTCGCGGAAAACACGCGAAGGGCTCCTAGGCGATCCCGGGTGCTGCAGACTGAAGACGGAACCTCCCCACACTCAGAATTCCAGAACACGTCTGACTGTGTTGGGGAGGTTTGGGGCCGCCCACCACGGAGCTGCCTGGTGTCACAGGTGTTCCCTGGCAGGGGGAAGTCCGCTAAATACCTCAACTGTCCAGGGGGAGTCACTAGATGCTACCTGCATTTCCAGACCAACCCCCGCATTTCCCCGGCAGCCCGCACTGGGAGGGACTCGGGGAAGACACGCGAAGGGCTCCTAGGCGATCCCGGGTTGCTGCAGACAGAAGACGGAACCTCCCCAAACTCAGAATCCCGGAACACGGCTGACAGTGTGGGAGAAGTTTGGGGCCGCCCTTCTCGAAGCTGCCTTGTGTCACAGGTTTTCCCTGTCAGGGGGAAGTCCGCTAATTACCTCCCCTGTCCAGTGGGAGTCACTAGATGCTACCTGCATTTCCAGCCCAACCCCCTCATTCCCCGGCAGCCCGCACAGGGAGGCACTCGGGAAAGACACGCGAAGTGTTCCTAGGGGATCCCGGGTGCTGCAGACAGATGACGGAACCTCCCCACACTCAGAATTCCGGAAAACGGCTGACTGTGTGGGAGAATTTTGGGGCCGCCCTCCACGCAGCTGCCAGGTTTCACAGGTGTTCCCTGGGAGGGGGAAGTCCGCTAAATTCCTCCCCTGTCCAGGGGGAGGCACTAGATGCTACCTGCATTTCCAGCCCAACCCCCGACATTCCCTGGCAGCCCGCACAGGGAGGCACTCTGGGAAGACACGCGAAAGGCTCTTAGGAGATCCCGGGTGCTGCAGACAGAAGACAGGACCTCCCCACTCTCAGAATTCCAGAACACGGCTGACTGTGTGGGGGAGGTTTGAGGCCGCCCTCCACGCAGCTGCCTGGTTTCACAGGTGTTCCATGGCAGGGGGAAGTCCGCTAATTACCTCCCCTGTCCAGGGGGAGGCACTAGATGCTACCAGCATTTCCAGCCCAACCCCCTGATTCCCGGCAGCTTTCATCGAGAGGCACTCGGGGAAGACACGAGAAAGGTTCCAAGGTTATCCCGGGTGCTGCATAGAGATGACGGAACCTCCCCACATTCAGAATTCCGGAACACGGTTGACTCTGTGGGGGATGTTTGGGGCCGCCATACACGCAGCTGCCTATTTTCAATGGTGTACCCTGGCAGTGGGAATTACGCTAATTACCTCCCGATTCCAGGGGGAGGCACTAGATGCTACCTGCATTTCCAGCCCAACCCCCTCATTCCCCGGCAGCCCGCACAGGGAGGCACTCGGGAAAGACACGCGAAGTGCTCCAAGGAGATCCCGGGTGCTGCAGACAGATGACGGAACCTCCCCACACTCAGAATTCCGGAACACGGCTGACTGTGTTGGAGAAGTTTGGGGCCGCCCTCCACGCAGCTGCCTGGTGTCACAGGTGTTCCCTGGCAGGGGGAATTCCGCTAATTACCTCCCCTGTCCACGGGGAGGCACTAGATGCTACCTGCCTTTCCAGCACACCCCCCGACTTTCCCCGGCCACCCGCCCTGGCAGGGATTCGGGGAAGACACGCGAAGGGCTCCTAGGCGATCCCGGGTACTGCAGACAGAAGACAGAACATCCCCACACTCACAATTCCGGAACATGGCTGACTGTGTGGGGGAGGATTGAGGCCGCCCTCCAAGGAGCTGCCTGGTGTCACAGGTGTTCCCAGACAGGGGAAATTCCGCTAATTACCTCCCCTGTCCAGGTGGAGGCAATAGATGCTACCTGCATTTCCAGCCCTACCCCCTCATTCCCCGGCCGCCCGCACAGGGAGGCACTCTGGGAAGACACGCGAAGGGCTCCTAGGAGATCCCGGGTGCTGCAGACAGAAGACGGGACCTCCCCACTCTCAGAATTCCAGAACACGGCTGACTGTGTGGGGGAGGTTTGAGGCTGCCCTCCACGCAGCTGCCTGGTTTCACAGGTGTTCCATGGCAGGGGGAAGTCCGCTAATTACCTCCCCTGTCCAGGGGGAGGCACTAGATGCTACCAGCATTTCCAGCCCAACCCCCTGATTCCCGGCAGCTTTCATCGAGAGGCACTCGGGGAAGACACGTGAAAGGCTCCAAGGTTATCCCGGGTGCTGCATAGAGATGACGGAACCTCCCCACATTCAGAATTCCGGAACACGGTTGACTCTGTGGGGCATGTTTGGGGCCGCCATACACGCAGCTGCCTATTTTCAATGGTGTACCCTGGCAGTGGGAATTACGCTAATTACCTCCCGATTCCAGGGGGAGGCACTAGATGCTTCCTGCCTTTCCAGCCCAACCCCTGCCTTCCCCGGCAGCCCGCAATGGGAGGGACTCGTGGAAGACACGCGAAGGGCTCCTATGCGATCCCGGGTGCTGCAGACAGAAGACGGAACCTCCCCACACTCAGAATTCCGGAACACGCCTGACTGTGTGGGTGATGTTTAGGGCCGAACTCCACGCAGCTGCCTGGTGTTACAGGTGTTCCCAGACAGGGGAAAGTCCGCTAATTACCTCCCCAGTCCTGGTGGAGGCACTAGATGCTACCTGCATTTCCAGCCCAACCCCCGCCTTTCCCCGGCAGCCCGCACTGGGAGGGACTCGGGGAAGACACGCGAAGTGCTCCTTGGAGATCCCGGGTGCTGCAAACAGATGACGGAACCTCCCCACACTCAGAATTCCGGAACACGGCTGACTGTGTTGGAGAAGTTTGGGGCCGCCCTCCACGCAGCTGCCTGGTGTCACAGGTGTTCCCTGGCAGGGGGAATTCCGCTAATTACCTCCCCTGTCCACGGGGAGGCACTAGATGCTACCTGCCTTTCCAGCACACCCCCCGACTTTCCCCGGCAGCCCGCCCTGGCAGGGATTCGGGGAAGACACGCGAAGGGCTCCTAGGCGATCCCGGGTACTGCAGACAGAAGTCAGAACATCCCCACACTCACAATTCCGGAACATGGCTGACTGTGTGGGGGAGGATTGAGGCCGCCCTCCAAGGAGCTGCCTGGTGTCACAGGTGTTCCCAGACAGGGGAAATTCCGCTAATTACCTCCCCTGTCCAGGTGGAGGCAATAGATGCTACCTGCATTTCCAGCCCTACCCCCTCATTCCCCGGCCGCCCGCACAGGGAGGCACTCTGGGAAGACACGCGAAGGGCTCCTAGGAGATCCCGGGTGCTGCAGACAGATGACGGAACCTCCCACCACTCAGAATTCCGGAACATGGGTGACTGTGTGAGGGAGGTTTGGGTCCGCCCTCCACACAGCTGCCTGTTTTCACAGGTGTTCCCTGGCAGGGGGATATCTGCTAATTACCTCCCATGTCCAGGGGGAGGTACTAGATGCTACCTGCATTTCCAGCCCTACCCCCGCCTTTCCCCGGCAGCCCGCACTGGGAGGGACTCGCGGAAAACACGCGAAGGGCTCCTAGGCGATCCCGGGTGCTGCAGACTGAAGACGGAACCTCCCCACACTCAGAATTCCAGAACACGTCTGACTGTGTTGGGGAGGTTTGGGGCCGCCCACCACGGAGCTGCCTGGTGTCACAGGTGTTCCCTGGCAGGGGGAAGTCCGCTAAATACCTCAACTGTCCAGGGGGAGTCACTAGATGCTACCTGCATTTCCAGACCAACCCCCGCATTTCCCCGGCAGCCCGCACTGGGAGGGACTCGGGGAAGACACGCGAAGGGCTCCTAGGCGATCCCGGGTGCTGCAGACAGAAGACGGAACCTCCCCAAACTCAGAATCCCGGAACACGGCTGACAGTGTGGGAGAAGTTTGGGGCCGCCCTTCTCGAAGCTGCCTTGTGTCACAGGTTTTCCCTGTCAGGGGGAAGTCCGCTAATTACCTCCCCTGTCCAGTGGGAGTCACTAGATGCTACCTGCATTTCCAGCCCAACCCCATCATTCCCCGGCAGCCCGCACAGGGAGGCACTCGGGAAAGACACGCGAAGTGTTCCTAGGGGATCCCGGGTGCTGCAGACAGATGACGGAACCTCCCCACACTCAGAATTCCGGAACACGGCTGACTGTGTGGGAGAATTTTGGGGCCGCCCTCCACGCAGCTGCCAGGTTTCACAGGTGTTCCCTGGGAGGGGGAAGTCCGCTAAATTCCTCCCCTGTCCAGGGGGAGGCACTAGATGCTACCTGCATTTCCAGCCCTACCCCCTCATTCCCCGGCCGCCCGCACAGGGAGGCACTCTGGGAAGACACGCGAAGGGCTCCTAGGAGATCCCGGGTGCTGCAGACAGAAGACGGGACCTCCCCACTCTCAGAATTCCAGAACACGGCTGACTGTGTGGGGGAGGTTTGAGGCTGCCCTCCACGCAGCTGCCTGGTTTCACAGGTGTTCCATGGCAGGGGGAAGTCCGCTAATTACCTCCCCTGTCCAGGGGGAGGCACTAGATGCTACCAGCATTTCCAGCCCAACCCCCTGATTCCCCGGCAGCCCGCACAGGGAGGCACTCGGGAAAGACACGCGAAGGGCTCCTAGGAGATCCCGGGTGCTGCAGACAGATGACGGAACCTCCCACCACTCAGAATTCCGGAACATGGGTGACTGTGTGAGGGAGGTTTGGGTCCGCCCTCCACACAGCTGCCTGTTTTCACAGGTGTTCCCTGGCAGGGGGATATCTGCTAATTACCTCCCATGTCCAGGGGGAGGTACTAGATGCTACCTGCATTTCCAGCCCAACCCCCGCCTTTCCCCGGCAGCCCGCACTGGGAGGGACTCGCGGAAAACACGCGAAGGGCTCCTAGGCGATCCCGGGTGCTGCAGACTGAAGACGGAACCTCCCCACAGTCAGAATTCCGAAACACGTCTGACTGTGTTGGGGAGGTTTGGGGCCGCCCACCACGGAGCTGCCTGGTGTCACAGGTGTTCCCTGGCAGGGGGAAGTCCGCTAATTACCTCCCCTGTCCTGGGGGAGGCACTAGATGCTACCAGCCTTTCCAGACATACCCCCTCCTTTCCCCGGTAGCCCGCACTGGGAGGGACTCGGGGAAGTTTCGCGAAGGGCTCTTAGGAGATCCCGGGTGCTGCAGACAGAAGACGGAACCTCCACACACTCAGAATTCCGGAACACTTCTGACTGTATGGGGGAGTTTTGGGGCCGCCCTCCACGCAGCTGCCTGGTTTCACAGGTGTTCCCTGGCAGGGGGAATTCCGCTAATTACCTCCCCTGTCCAGGGGGAGGCACTAGATGCTACCTGCATTTCCAACACAACCCCCGCCTTTCCCCGGCAGCCCGCACTGGTAGGGACTCGGGGAAGACACGCGAAAGGCTCTTAGGAGATCCCGGGTGCTGCAGACAGAAGACGGGACCTCCCCACTCTCAGAATTCCAGAACACGGCTGACTGTGTGGGGGAGGTTTGGGGCCGCCCTCCACGCAGCTGCCTGGTGTCACAGGTGTTCCATGGCAGGGGGAAGTCCGCTAATTACCTCCCCTGTCCAGGGGGAGGCACTAGATGCTACCAGCATTTCCAGCCCAACCCCCTGATTCCCGGCAGCTTTCATCGAGAGGCACTCGGGGAAGACACGAGAAAGGCTCCAAGGTTATCCCGGGTGCTGCATAGAGATGACGGAACCTCCCCACATTCAGAATTCCGGAACACGGTTGACTCTGTGGGGGATGTTTGGGGCCGCCATACACGCAGCTGCCTATTTTCAATGGTGTACCCTGGCAGTGGGAATTACGCTAATTACCTCCCGATTCCAGGGGGAGGCACTAGATGCTACCTGCCTTTCCAGCCCAACCCCCCGCCTTCCCCGGCAGCCCGAAATGGGAGGGACTCGTGGAAGACACGCGAAGGGCTCCTATGCGATCCCGGGTGCTGCAGACAGAAGACGGAACCTCCCCACACTCAGAATTCCGGAACACGCCTGACTGTGTGGGTGATGTTTAGGGCCGCCCTCCACGCAGCTGCCTGGTGTTACAGGTGTTCCCAGACCGGGGAAAGTCCGCTAATTACCTCCCCAGTCCTGGTGGAGGCACTAGATGCTACCTGCATTTCCAGCCCAACCCCCGCCTTTCCCCGGCAGCCCGCACTGGGAGGGACTCGGGGAAGACACGCGAAGTGCTCCTAGGCGATCCCGGGTGCTGCAGACAGAAGACGGAACCTCCCCAAACTCAGAATCCCGGAACACGGCTGACAGTGTGGGAGAAGTTTGGGGCCGCCCTTCTCGAAGCTGCCTTGTGTCACAGGTTTTCCCTGTCAGGGGGAAGTCCGCTAATTACCTCCCCTGTCCAGTGGGAGTCACTAGATGCTACCTGCATTTCCAGCCCAACCCCCTCATTCCCCGGCAGCCCGCACAGGGAGGCACTCGGGAAAGACACGCGAAGTGTTCCTAGGGGATCCCGGGTGCTGCAGACAGATGACGGAACCTCCCCACACTCAGAATTCCGGAACACGGCTGACTGTGTGGGAGAATTTTGGGGCCGCCCTCCACGCAGCTGCCAGGTTTCACAGGTGTTCCCTGGGAGGGGGAAGTCCGCTAAATTCCTCCCCTGTCCAGGGGGAGGCACTAGATGCTACCTGCATTTCCAGCCCAACCCCCGACATTCCCCGGCAGCCCACACTGGGAGGGATTCGGGGAAGACACGCGAAGGGCTCCTAGGCGATCCCGGGTGCTGCAGACTGAAGACGGAACCTCCCAACACTCAGAATTCCGGAACACGTCTGACTGTGTTGGGGAGGTTTGGGGCCGCCCACCACGCAGCTGTCTTTTGTCACAGGTGTTCCTAGACAAGGGAAAATCCGCTAATTACCTCCCCTGTCCAGGTGGAGGCACTATATGCTACCTGCATTTCCAGCCCAACCCCTCATTCCCCGGTAGCCCGCACCGGGAGGCACTCTGAGGAAGACACGCGAAGGGCTCCTAGGAGATCCCGGGTTCTGCAGACAGATGACGGAACCTCCCAACACTCGAAATCCGGAACATGGCTGACTGTGTGGGTGAGGTTTAGGGCCGCCCTCCACGCAGCTGCCTGGTGTTACAGGTGTTCCCTCGCAGGGGGAAGTCCGCTAATTACATCCCCTGTCCAGGGGGAGGCACTAGATTCTACCAGCATTTCCTGCCCAACCCCCTCATTCCCCGGCAGCCCGCACAGGGAGGCACTCTGGGAAGACACGCGAAAGGCTCTTAGGAGATCCCGGGTGCTGCAGACAGAAGACGGGACCTCCCCACTCTCAGAATTCCAGAACACGGCTGACTGTGTGGGGGAGGTTTGAGGCCGCCCTCCACACAGCTGCCTGGTTTCACAGGTGTTCCATGGCAGGGGGAAGTCCGCTAATTACCTCCCCTGTCCAGGGGGAGGCACTAGATGCTACCAGCATTTCCAGCCCAACCCCCTGATTCCCGGCAGCTTTCATCGAGAGGCACTCGGGGAAGACACGGGAAAGGTTCCAAGGTTATCCCGGGTGCTGCAAAGAGATGACGGAACCTCCCCACATTCAGAATTCCGGAACACGGTTGACTCTGTGGGGGATGTTTGGTGCCGCCATACACGCAGCTGCCTATTTTCAATGGTGTACCCTGGCAGTGGGAATTACGCTAATTACCTCCCGATTCCAGGGGGAGGCACTAGATGCTACCTGCATTTCCAGCCCAACCTCCTCATTCCCCGGCAGCCCGCACAGGGAGGCACTCGGGAAAGACACGCGAAGTGCTCCAAGGAGATCCCGGGTGCTGCAGACAGATGACGGAACCTCCCCACACTCAGAATTCCGGAACACGGCTGACTGTGTTGGAGAAGTTTGGGGCCGCCCTCCACGCAGCTGCCTGGTGTCACAGGTGTTCCCTGGCAGGGGGAATTCCGCTAATTACCTCCCCTGTCCACGGGGAGGCACTAGATGCTACCTGCCTTTCCAGCACACCCCCCGACTTTCCCCGGCAGCCCGCCCTGGCAGGGATTCGGGGAAGACACGCGAAGGGCTCCTAGGCGATCCCGGGTACTGCAGACAGAAGACAGAACATCCCCACACTCACAATTCCGGAACATGGCTGACTGTGTGGGGGAGGATTGAGGCCGCCCTCCAAGGAGCTGCCTGGTGTCACAGGTGTTCCCAGACAGGGGAAATTCCGCTAATTACCTCCCCTGTCCAGGTGGAGGCAATAGATGCTACCTGCATTTCCAGTCCTACCCCCTCATTCCCCGGCCGCCCGCACAGGGAGGCACTCTGGGAAGACACGCGAAGGGCTCCTAGGAGATCCCGGGTGCTGCAGACAGATGACGGAACCTCCCACCACTCAGAATTCCGGAACATGGGTGACTGTGTGAGGGAGGTTTGGGTCCGCCCTCCACACAGCTGCCTGTTTTCACAGGTGTTCCCTGGCAGGGGGATATCTGCTAATTACCTCCCATGTCCAGGGGGAGGTACTAGATGCTACCTGCATTTCCAGCCCTACCCCCGCCTTTCGCCGGCAGCCCGCACTGGGAGGGACTCGCGGAAAACACGCGAAGGGCTCCTAGGCGATCCCGGGTGCTGCAGACTGAAGACGGAACCTCCCCACACTCAGAATTCCGGAACACGTCTGACTGTGTTGGGGAGGTTTGGGGCCGCCCACCACGGAGCTGCCTGGTGTCACAGGTGTTCCCTGGCAGGGGGAAGTCCGCTAATTACCTCCCCTGTCCTGGGGGAGGCACTAGATGCTACAAGCCTTTCCAGACATACCCCCTCCTTTCCCCGGTAGCCCGCACTGGGAGGGACTCGGGGAAGACACGCGAAAGGCTCTTAGGAGATCCCGGGTGCTGCAGACAGAAGACGGGTCCTCCCCACTCTCAGAATTCCAGAACACGGCTGACTGTGTGGGGGAGGTTTGAGGCCGCCCTCCACGCAGCTGCCTGGTTTCACAGGTGTTCCATGGCAGGGGGAAGTCCGCTAATTACCTCCCCTGTCCAGGGGGAGGCACTAGATGCTACCAGCATTTCCAGCCCAACCCCCTGATTCCCGGCAGCTTTCATCGAGAGGCACTCGGGGAAGACACGGGAAAGGCTCCAAGGTTATCCCGGGTGCTGCATAGAGATGACGGAACCTCCCCACATTCAGAATTCCGGAACACGGTTGACTCTGTGGGGGATGTTTGGGGCCGCCATACACGCAGCTGCCTATTTTCAATGGTGTACCCTGGCAGTGGGAATTACGCTAATTACCTCCCGATTCCAGGGGGAGGCACTAGATGCTACCTGCCTTTCCAGCCCAACCCCCGCCTTCCCCGGCAGCCCGCAATGGGAGGGACTCGTGGAAGACACGCGAAGGGCTCCTATGCAATCCCGGGTGCTGCAGACAGAAGACGGAACCTCCCCACACTCAGAATTCCGGAACACGCCTGACTGTGTGGGTGATGTTTAGGGCCGCCCTCCACGCAGCTGCCTGGTGTTACAGGTGTTCCCAGACAGGGGAAAGTCCGCTAATTACCTCCCCAGTCCTGGTGGAGGCACTAGATGCTACCTGCATTTCCAGCCCAACCCCCGCCTTTCCCCGGCAGCCCGCACTGGGAGGGACTCGGGGAAGACACGCGAAGTGCTCCTAGGCGATCCCGGGTGCTGCAGACAGAAGACGGAACCTCCCCAAACTCAGAATCCCGGAACACGGCTGACAGTGTGGGAGAAGTTTGGGGCCGCCCTTCTCGAAGCTGCCTTGTGTCACAGGTTTTCCCTGTCAGGGGGAAGTCCGCTAATTACCTCCCCTGTCCAGTGGGAGTCACTAGATGCTACCTGCATTTCCAGCCCAACCCCCTCATTCCCCGGCAGCCCGCACAGGGAGGCACTCGGGAAAGACACGCGAAGTGTTCCTAGGGGATCCCGGGTGCTGCAGACAGATGACGGAACCTCCCCACACTCAGAATTCCGGAACACGGCTGACTGTGTGGGAGAATTTTGGGGCCGCCCTCCACGCAGCTGCCAGGTTTCACAGGTGTTCCCTGGGAGGGGGAAGTCCGCTAAATTCCTCCCCTGTCCAGGGGGAGGCACTAGATGCTACCTGCATTTCCAGCCCAACCCCCGACATTCCCCGGCAGCCCACACTGGGAGGGATTCGGGGAAGACACGCGAAGGGCTCCTAGGCGATCCCGGGTGCTGCAGACTGAAGACGGAACCTCCCAACACTCAGAATTCCGGAACACGTCTGACTGTGTTGGGGAGGTTTGGGGCCGCCCACCACGCAGCTGTCTTTTGTCACAGGTGTTCCTAGACAAGGGAAAATCCGCTAATTACCTCCCCTGTCCAGGTGGAGGCACTAGATTCTACCAGCATTTCCAGCCCAACCCCCTCATTCCCCGGCAGCCCGCACAGGGAGGCACTCTGGGAAGACACGCGAAAGGCTCTTAGGAGATCCCGGGTGCTGCAGACAGAAGACGGGACCTCCCCACTCTCAGAATTCCAGAACACGGCTGACTGTGTGGGGGAGGTTTGAGGCCGCCCTCCACGCAGCTGCCTGGTTTCACAGGTGTTCCATGGCAGGGGGAAGTCCGCTAATTACCTCCCCTGTCCAGGGGGAGGCACTAGATGCTACCAGCATTTCCAGCCCAACCCCCTGATTCCCGGCAGCTTTCATCGAGAGGCACTCGGGGAAGACACGGGAAAGGCTCCAAGGTTATCCCGGGTGCTGCATAGAGATGACGGAACCTCCCCACATTCAGAATTCCGGAACACGGTTGACTCTGTGGGGGATGTTTGGGGCCGCCATACACGCAGCTGCCTATTTTCAATGGTGTACCCTGGCAGTGGGAATTACGCTAATTACCTCCCGATTCCAGGGGGAGGCACTAGATGCTACTTGCCTTTCCAGCCCAACCCCCGCCTTCCCCGGCAGCCCGCAATGGGAGGGACTCGTGGAAGACACGCGAAGGGCTCCTATGCAATCCCGGGTGCTGCAGACAGAAGACGGAACCTCCCCACACTCAGAATTCCGGAACACGCCTGACTGTGTGGGTGATGTTTAGGGCCGCCCTCCACGCAGCTGCCTGGTGTTACAGGTGTTCCCAGACAGGGGAAAGTCCGCTAATTACCTCCCCAGTCCTGGTGGAGGCACTAGATGCTACCTGCATTTCCAGCCCAACCCCCGCCTTTCCCCGGCAGCCCGCACTGGGAGGGACTCGGGGAAGACACGCGAAGTGCTCCTAGGCGATCCCGGGTGCTGCAGACAGAAGACGGAACCTCCCCAAACTCAGAATCCCGGAACACGGCTGACAGTGTGGGAGAAGTTTGGGGCCGCCCTTCTCGAAGCTGCCTTGTGTCACAGGTTTTCCCTGTCAGGGGGAAGTCCGCTAATTACCTCCCCTGTCCAGTGGGAGTCACTAGATGCTACCTGCATTTCCAGCCCAACCCCCTCATTCCCCGGCAGCCCGCACAGGGAGGCACTCGGGAAAGACACGCGAAGTGTTCCTAGGGGATCCCGGGTGCTGCAGACAGATGACGGAACCTCCTCACACTCAGAATTCCGGAACACGGCTGACTGTGTGGGAGAATTTTGGGGCCGCCCTCCACGCAGCTGCCAGGTTTCACAGGTGTTCCCTGGGAGGGGGAAGTCCGCTAAATTCCTCCCCTGTCCAGGGGGAGGCACTAGATGCTACCTGCATTTCCAGCCCAACCCCCGACATTCCCCGGCAGCCCACACTGGGAGGGATTCGGGGAAGACACGCGAAGGGCTCCTAGGCGATCCCGGGTGCTGCAGACTGAAGACGGAACCTCCCAACACTCAGAATTCCGGAACACGTCTGACTGTGTTGGGGAGGTTTGGGGCCGCCCACCACGCAGCTGTCTTTTGTCACAGGTGTTCCTAGACAAGGGAAAATCCGCTAATTACCTCCCCTGTCCAGGTGGAGGCACTATATGCTACCTGCATTTCCAGCCCAACCCCTCATTCCCCGGTAGCCCGCACCGGGAGGCACTCTGAGGAAGACACGCGAAGGGCTCCTAGGAGATCCCGGGTTCTGCAGACAGATGACGGAACCTCCCAACACTCGAATTCCGGAACATGGCTGACTGTGTGGGTGAGGTTTAGGGCCGCCCTCCACGCAGCTGCCTGGTGTTACAGGTGTTCCCTCGCAGGGGGAAGTCCGCTAATTACATCCCCTGTCCAGGGGGAGGCACTAGATTCTACCAGCATTTCCAGCCCAACCCCCTCATTCCCCGGCAGCCCGCACAGGGAGGCACTCTGGGAAGACACGCGAAAGGCTCTTAGGAGATCCCGGGTGCTGCAGACAGAAGACGGGACCTCCCCACTCTCAGAATTCCAGAACACGGCTGACTGTGTGGGGGAGGTTTGAGGCCGCCCTCCACGCAGCTGCCTGGTTTCACAGGTGTTCCATGGCAGGGGGAAGTCCGCTAATTACCTCCCCTGTCCAGGGGGAGGCACTAGATGCTACCAGCATTTCCAGCCCAACCCCCTGATTCCCGGCAGCTTTCATCGAGAGGCACTCGGGGAAGACACGAGAAAGGTTCCAAGGTTATCCCGGGTGCTGCATAGAGATGACGGAACCTCCCCACATTCAGAATTCCGGAACACGGTTGACTCTGTGGGGGACGTTTGGGGCCGCCATACACGCAGCTGCCTATTTTCAATGGTGTACCCTGGCAGTGGGAATTACGCTAATTACCTCCCGATTCCAGGGGGAGGCACTAGATGCTACCTGCATTTCCAGCCCAACCCCCTCATTCCCCGGCAGCCCGCACAGGGAGGCACTCGGGAAAGACACGCGAAGTGCTCCAAGGAGATCCCGGGTGCTGCAGACAGATGACGGAACCTCCCCACACTCAGAATTCCGGAAAACGGCTGACTGTGTTGGAGAAGTTTGGGGCCGCCCTCCACGCAGCTGCCTGGTGTCACAGGTGTTCCCTGGCAGGGGGAATTCCGCTAATTACCTCCCCTGTCCACGGGGAGGCACTAGATGCTACCTGCCTTTCCAGCACACCCCCCGACTTTCCCCGGCAGCCCGCCCTGGCAGGGATTCGGGGAAGACACGCGAAGGGCTCCTAGGCGATCCCGGGTGCTGCAGACAGAAGACGGAACCTCCCCAAACTCAGAATCCCGGAACACGGCTGACAGTGTGGGAGAAGTTTGGGGCCGCCCTTCTCGAAGCTGCCTTGTGTCACAGGTTTTCCCTGTCAGGGGGAAGTCCGCTAATTACCTCCCCTGTCCAGTGGGAGTCACTAGATGCTACCTGCATTTCCAGCCCAACCCCCTCATTCCCCGGCAGCCCGCACAGGGAGGCACTCGGGAAAGACACGCGAAGTGTTCCTAGGGGATCCCGGGTGCTGCAGACAGATGACGGAACCTCCCCACACTCAGAATTCCGGAACACGGCTGTCTGTGTGGGAGAATTTTGGGGCCGCCCTCCACGCAGCTGCCAGGTTTCACAGGTGTTCCCTGGGAGGGGGAAGTCCGCTAAATTCCTCCCCTGTCCAGGGGGAGGCACTAGATGCTACCTGCATTTCCAGCCCAACCCCCGACATTCCCCGGCAGCCCACACTGGGAGGGATTCAGGGAAGACACGCGAAGGGCTCCTAGGCGATCCCGGGTGCTGCAGACTGAAGACGGAACCTCCCAACACTCAGAATTCCGGAACACGTCTGACTGTGTTGGGGAGGTTTGGGGCCGCCCACCACGCAGCTGTCTTTTGTCACAGGTGTTCCTAGACAAGGGAAAATCCGCTAATTACCTCCCCTGTCCAGGTGGAGGCACTATATGCTACCTGCATTTCCAGCCCAACCCCTCATTCCCCGGTAGCCCGCACCGGGAGGCACTCTGAGGAAGACACGCGAAGGGCTCCTAGGAGATCCCGGGTTCTGCAGACAGATGACGGAACCTCCCAACACTCGAATTCCGGAACATGGCTGACTGTGTGGGTGAGGTTTAGGGCCGCCTTCCACGCAGCTGCCTGGTGTTACAGGTGTTCCCTCGCAGGGGGAAGTCCGCTAATTACATCCCCTGTCCAGGGGGAGGCACTAGATTCTACCAGCATTTCCAGCCCAACCCCCTCATTCCCCGGCAGCCCGCACAGGGAGGCACTCTGGGAAGACACGCGAAAGGCTCTTAGGAGATCCCGGGTGCTGCAGACAGAAGACGGGACCTCCCCACTCTCAGAATTCCAGAACACGGCTGACTGTGTGGGGGAGGTTTGAGGCCGCCCTCCACGCAGCTGCCTGGTTTCACAGGTGTTCCATGGCAGGGGGAAGTCCGCTAATTACCTCCCCTGTCCAGGGGGAGGCACTAGATGCTACCAGCATTTCCAGCCCAACCCCCTGATTCCCGGCAGCTTTCATCGAGAGGCACTCGGGGAAGACACGAGAAAGGTTCCAAGGTTATCCCGGGTGCTGCATAGAGATGACGGAACCTCCCCACATTCAGAATTCCGGAACACGGTTGACTCTGTGGGGGACGTTTGGGGCCGCCATACACGCAGCTGCCTATTTTCAATGGTGTACCCTGGCAGTGGGAATTACGCTAATTACCTCCCGATTCCAGGGGGAGGCACTAGATGCTACCTGCATTTCCAGCCCAACCCCCTCATTCCCCGGCAGCCCGCACAGGGAGGCACTCGGGAAAGACACGCGAAGTGCTCCAAGGAGATCCCGGGTGCTGCAGACAGATGACGGAACCTCCCCACACTCAAAATTCCGGAACACGGCTGACTGGGTTGGAGAAGTTTGGGGCCGCCCTCCACGCAGCTGCCTGGTTTCACAGGTGTTCCATGGCAGGGGGAAGTCCGCTAATTACCTCCCCTGTCCAGGGGGAGGCACTAGATGCTACCAGCATTTCCAGCCCAACCCCCTGATTCCCGGCAGCTTTCATCGAGAGGCACTCGGGGAAGACACGAGAAAGGCTCCAAGGTTATCCCGGGTGCTGCATAGAGATGACGGAACCTCCCCACATTCAGAATTCCGGAACACGGTTGACTCTGTGGGGGATGTTTGGGGCCGCCATACACGCAGCTGCCTATTTTCAATGGTGTACCCTGGCAGTGGGAATTACGCTAATTACCTCCCGATTCCAGGGGGAGGCACTAGATGCTACCTGCCTTTCCAGCCCAACCCCCGCCTTCCCCGGCAGCCCGCAATGGGAGGGACTCGTGGAAGACACGCGAAGGGCTCCTATGCAATCCCGGGTGCTGCAGACAGAAGACGGAACCTCCCCACACTCAGAATTCCGGAACACGCCTGACTGTGTGGGTGATGTTTAGGGCCGCCCTCCACGCAGCTGCCTGGTGTTACAGGTGTTCCCAGACAGGGGAAAGTCCGCTAATTACCTCCCCAGTCCTGGTGGAGGCACTAGATGCTACCTGCATTTCCAGCCCAACCCCCGCCTTTCCCCGGCAGCCCGCACTGGGAGGGACTCGGGGAAGACACGCGAAGTGCTCCTAGGCGATCCCGGGTGCTGCAGACAGAAGACGGAACCTCCCCAAACTCAGAATCCCGGAACACGGCTGACAGTGTGGGAGAAGTTTGGGGCCGCCCTTCTCGAAGCTGCCTTGTGTCACAGGTTTTCCCTGTCAGGGGGAAGTCCGCTAATTACCTCCCCTGTCCAGTGGGAGTCACTAGATGCTACCTGCATTTCCAGCCCAACCCCCTCATTCCCCGGCAGCCCGCACAGGGAGGCACTCGGGAAAGACACGCGAAGTGTTCCTAGGGGATCCCGGGTGCTGCAGACAGATGACGGAACCTCCCCACACTCAGAATTCCGGAACACGGCTGACTGTGTGGGAGAATTTTGGGGCCGCCCTCCACGCAGCTGCCAGGTTTCACAGGTGTTCCCTGGGAGGGGGAAGTCCGCTAAATTCCTCCCCTGTCCAGGGGGAGGCACTAGATGCTACCTGCATTTCCAGCCCAACCCCCGACATTCCCCGGCAGCCCACACTGGGAGGGATTCGGGGAAGACACGCGAAGGGCTCCTAGGCGATCCCGGGTGCTGCAGACTGAAGACGGAACCTCCCAACACTCAGAATTCCGGAACACGTCTGACTGTGTTGGGGAGGTTTGGGGCCGCCCACCACGCAGCTGTCTTTTGTCACAGGTGTTCCTAGACAAGGGAAAATCCGCTAATTACCTCCCCTGTCCAGGTGGAGGCACTATATGCTACCTGCATTTCCAGCCCAACCCCTCATTCCCCGGTAGCCCGCACCGGGAGGCACTCTGAGGAAGACACGCGAAGGGCTCCTAGGAGATCCCGGGTTCTGCAGACAGATGACGGAACCTCCCAACACTCGAATTCCGGAACATGGCTGACTGTGTGGGTGAGGTTTAGGGCCGCCCTCCACGCAGCTGCCTGGTGTTACAGGTGTTCCCTCGCAGGGGGAAGTCCGCTAATTACATCCCCTGTCCAGGGGGAGGCACTAGATTCTACCAGCATTTCCAGCCCAACCCCCTCATTCCCCGGCAGCCCGCACAGGGAGGCACTCTGGGAAGACACGCGAAAGGCTCTTAGGAGATCCCGGGTGCTGCAGACAGAAGACGGGACCTCCCCACTCTCAGAATTCCAGAACACGGCTGACTGTGTGGGGGAGGTTTGAGGCCGCCCTCCACGCAGCTGCCTGGTTTCACAGGTGTTCCATGGCAGGGGGAAGTCCGCTAATTACCTCCCCTGTCCAGGGGGAGGCACTAGATGCTACCAGCATTTCCAGCCCAACCCCCTGATTCCCGGCAGCTTTCATCGAGAGGCACTCGGGGAAGACACGAGAAAGGTTCCAAGGTTATCCCGGGTGCTGCATAGAGATGACGGAACCTCCCCACATTCAGAATTCCGGAACACGGTTGACTCTGTGGGGGACGTTTGGGGCCGCCATACACGCAGCTGCCTATTTTCAATGGTGTACCCTGGCAGTGGGAATTACGCTAATTACCTCCCGATTCCAGGGGGAGGCACTAGATGCTACCTGCATTTCCAGCCCAACCCCCTCATTCCCCGGCAGCCCGCACAGGGAGGCACTCGGGAAAGACACGCGAAGTGCTCCAAGGAGATCCCGGGTGCTGCAGACAGATGACGGAACCTCCCCACACTCAGAATTCCGGAACACGGCTGACTGTGTTGGAGAAGTTTGGGGCCGCCCTCCACGCAGCTGCCTGGTGTCACAGGTGTTCCCTGGCAGGGGGAATTCCGCTAATTACCTCCCCTGTCCACGGGGAGGCACTAGATGCTACCTGCCTTTCCAGCACACCCCCCGACTTTCCCCGGCAGCCCGCCCTGGCAGGGATTCGGGGAAGACACGCGAAGGGCTCCTAGGCGATCCCGGGTACTGCAGACAGAAGACAGAACATCCCCACACTCACAATTCCGGAACATGGCTGACTGTGTCGGGGAGGATTGAGGCCGCCCTCCAAGGAGCTGCCTGGTGTCACAGGTGTTCCCAGACAGGGGAAATTCCGCTAATTACCTCCCCTGTCCAGGTGGAGGCAATAGATGCTACCTGCATTTCCAGCCCTACCCCCTCATTCCCCGGCCGCCCGCACAGGGAGGCACCCTGGGAAGACACGCGAAGGGCTCCTAGGAGATCCCGGGTGCTGCAGACAGATGACGGAACCTCCCACCACTCAGAATTCCGGAACATGGGTGACTGTGTGAGGGATGTTTGGGTCCGCCCTCCACACAGCTGCCTGTTTTCACAGGTTTTCCCTGGCAGGGGGATATCTGCTAATTACCTCCCCTGTCCTGGGGGAGGCACTAGATGCTACCAGCCTTTCCAGACATACCCCCCGCCTTTCCCCGGTAGCCCGCACTGGGAGGGACTCGGGGAAGTTTCGCGAAGGGCTCTTAGGAGATCCCGGGTGCTGCAGACAGAAGACGGAACCTCCACACACTCAGAATTCCGGAACACTTCTGACTGTATGGGGGAGTTTTGGGGCCGCCCTCCACGCAGCTGCCTGGTTTCACAGGTGTTCCCTGGCAGGGGGAAGTGCGCTAATTACCTCCCCAGTCCAGGGGGAGGCACTAGATGCTACCTGCATTTCCAACACAACCCCCGCCTTTCCCCGGCAGCCCGCACTGGTAGGGACTCGGGGAAGACACGCGAAAGGCTCTTAGGAGATCCCGGGTGCTGCAGACAGAAGACGGGACCTCCCCACTCTCAGAATTCCAGAACACGGCTGACTGTGTGGGGGAGGTTTGAGGCCGCCCTCCACGCAGCTGCCTGGTTTCACAGGTGTTCCATGGCAGGGGGAAGTCCGCTAATTACCTCCCCTGTCCAGGGGGAGGCACTAGATGCTACCAGCATTTCCAGCCCAACCCCCTGATTCCCGGCAGCTTTCATCGAGAGGCACTCGGGGAAGACACTAGAAAGGCTCCAAGGTTATCCCGGGTGCTGCATAGAGATGACGGAACCTCCCCACATTCAGAATTCCGGAACACGGTTGACTCTGTAGGGGATGTTTGGGGCCGCCATACACGCAGCTGCCTATTTTCAATGGTGTACCCTGGCAGTGGGAATAACGCTAATTACCTCCCGATTCCAGGGGGAGGCACTAGATGCTACCTGCCTTTCCAGCCCAACCCCCGCCTTCCCTGGCAGCCCGCAATGGGAGGGACTCGTGGAAGACACGCGAAGGGCTCCTATGCGATCCCGGGTGCTGCAGACAGATGACGGAACCTCCCCACACTCAGAATTCCGGAACACGGCTGACTGTGTTGGAGAAGTTTGGGGCCGCCCTCCACGCAGCTGCCTGGTGTCACAGGTGTTCCCTGGCAGGGGGAATTCCGCTAATTACCTCCCCTGTCCACGGGGAGGCACTAGATGCTACCTGCCTTTCCAGCACACCCCCCGACTTTCCCCGGCAGCCCGCCCTGGCAGGGATTCGGGGAAGACACGCGAAGGGCTCCTAGGCGATCCCGGGTACTGCAGACAGAAGACAGAACATCCCCACACTCACAATTCCGGAACATGGCTGACTGTGTCGGGGAGGATTGAGGCCGCCCTCCAAGGAGCTGCCTGGTGTCACAGGTGTTCCCAGACAGGGGAAATTCCGCTAATTACCTCCCCTGTCCAGGTGGAGGCAATAGATGCTACCTGCATTTCCAGCCCTACCCCCTCATTCCCCGGCCGCCCGCACAGGGAGGCACCCTGGGAAGACACGCGAAGGGCTCCTAGGAGATCCCGGGTGCTGCAGACAGATGACGGAACCTCCCACCACTCAGAATTCCGGAACATGGGTGACTGTGTGAGGGATGTTTGGGTCCGCCCTCCACACAGCTGCCTGTTTTCACAGGTTTTCCCTGGCAGGGGGATATCTGCTAATTACCTCCCCTGTCCTGGGGGAGGCACTAGATGCTACCAGCCTTTCCAGACATACCCCCGCCTTTCCCCGGTAGCCCGCACTGGGAGGGACTCGGGGAAGTTTCGCGAAGGGCTCTTAGGAGATCCCGGGTGCTGCAGACAGAAGACGGAACCTCCACACACTCAGAATTCCGGAACACTTCTGACTGTATGGGGGAGTTTTGGGGCCGCCCTCCACGCAGCTGCCTGGTTTCACAGGTGTTCCCTGGCAGGGGGAAGTGCGCTAATTACCTCCCCAGTCCAGGGGGAGGCACTAGATGCTACCTGCATTTCCAACACAACCCCCGCCTTTCCCCGGCAGCCCGCACTGGTAGGGACTCGGGGAAGACACGCGAAAGGCTCTTAGGAGATCCCGGGTGCTGCAGACAGAAGACGGGACCTCCCCACTCTCAGAATTCCAGAACACGGCTGACTGTGTGGGGGAGGTTTGAGGCCGCCCTCCACGCAGCTGCCTGGTTTCACAGGTGTTCCATGGCAGGGGGAAGTCCGCTAATTACCTCCCCTGTCCAGGGGGAGGCACTAGATGCTACCAGCATTTCCAGCCCAACCCCCTGATTCCCGGCAGCTTTCATCGAGAGGCACTCGGGGAAGACACTAGAAAGGCTCCAAGGTTATCCCGGGTGCTGCATAGAGATGACGGAACCTCCCCACATTCAGAATTCCGGAACACGGTTGACTCTGTAGGGGATGTTTGGGGCCGCCATACACGCAGCTGCCTATTTTCAATGGTGTACCCTGGCAGTGGGAATAACGCTAATTACCTCCCGATTCCAGGGGGAGGCACTAGATGCTACCTGCCTTTCCAGCCCAACCCCCGCCTTCCCTGGCAGCCCGCAATGGGAGGGACTCGTGGAAGACACGCGAAGGGCTCCTATGCGATCCCGGGTGCTGCAGACAGATGACGGAACCTCCCCACACTCAGAATTCCGGAACACGGCTGACTGTGTTGGAGAAGTTTGGGGCCGCCCTCCACGCAGCTGCCTGGTGTCACAGGTGTTCCCTGGCAGGGGGAATTCCGCTAATTACCTCCCCTGTCCACGGGGAGGCACTAGATGCTACCTGCCTTTCCAGCACACCCCCCGACTTTCCCCGGCAGCCCGCCCTGGCAGGGATTCGGGGAAGACACGCGAAGGGCTCCTAGGCGATCCCGGGTACTGCAGACAGAAGACAGAACATCCCCACACTCACAATTCCGGAACATGGCTGACTGTGTCGGGGAGGATTGAGGCCGCCCTCCAAGGAGCTGCCTGGTGTCACAGGTGTTCCCAGACAGGGGAAATTCCGCTAATTACCTCCCCTGTCCAGGTGGAGGCAATAGATGCTACCTGCATTTCCAGCCCTACCCCCTCATTCCCCGGCCGCCCGCACAGGGAGGCACCCTGGGAAGACACGCGAAGGGCTCCTAGGAGATCCCGGGTGCTGCAGACAGATGACGGAACCTCCCACCACTCAGAATTCCGGAACATGGGTGACTGTGTGAGGGATGTTTGGGTCCGCCCTCCACACAGCTGCCTGTTTTCACAGGTTTTCCCTGGCAGGGGGATATCTGCTAATTACCTCCCCTGTCCTGGGGGAGGCACTAGATGCTACCAGCCTTTCCAGACATACCCCCGCCTTTCCCCGGTAGCCCGCACTGGGAGGGACTCGGGGAAGTTTCGCGAAGGGCTCTTAGGAGATCCCGGGTGCTGCAGACAGAAGACGGAACCTCCACACACTCAGAATTCCGGAACACTTCTGACTGTATGGGGGAGTTTTGGGGCCGCCCTCCACGCAGCTGCCTGGTTTCACAGGTGTTCCCTGGCAGGGGGAAGTGCGCTAATTACCTCCCCAGTCCAGGGGGAGGCACTAGATGCTACCTGCATTTCCAACACAACCCCCGCCTTTCCCCGGCAGCCCGCACTGGTAGGGACTCGGGGAAGACACGCGAAAGGCTCTTAGGAGATCCCGGGTGCTGCAGACAGAAGACGGGACCTCCCCACTCTCAGAATTCCAGAACACGGCTGACTGTGTGGGGGAGGTTTGAGGCCGCCCTCCACGCAGCTGCCTGGTTTCACAGGTGTTCCATGGCAGGGGGAAGTCCGCTAATTACCTCCCCTGTCCAGGGGGAGGCACTAGATGCTACCAGCATTTCCAGCCCAACCCCCTGATTCCCGGCAGCTTTCATCGAGAGGCACTCGGGGAAGACACTAGAAAGGCTCCAAGGTTATCCCGGGTGCTGCATAGAGATGACGGAACCTCCCCACATTCAGAATTCCGGAACACGGTTGACTCTGTAGGGGATGTTTGGGGCCGCCATACACGCAGCTGCCTATTTTCAATGGTGTACCCTGGCAGTGGGAATAACGCTAATTACCTCCCGATTCCAGGGGGAGGCACTAGATGCTACCTGCCTTTCCAGCCCAACCCCCGCCTTCCCTGGCAGCCCGCAATGGGAGGGACTCGTGGAAGACACGCGAAGGGCTCCTATGCGATCCCGGGTGCTGCAGACAGAAGACGGAACCTCCCCACACTCAGAATTCCGGAACACGCCTGACTGTGTGGGTGATGTTTAGGGCCGCCCTCCACGCAGCTGCCTGGTGTTACAGGTGTTCCCAGACAGGGGAAAGTCCGCTAATTACCTCCCCAGTCCTGGTGGAGGCACTAGATTCTACCTGCATTTCCAGCCCAACCCCCTCATTCCCCGGCAGTCCGCACAGGGAGGCACTCGGGAAAGACACGCGAAGTGCTCCTAGGAGATCCCGGGTGCTGCAGACAGATGACGGAACCTCCCCACACTCAGAATTCCGGATCACGGCTGACTGTGTTGGAGAAGTTTGGGGCCGCCCTCCACGCAGCTGCCTGGTGTCACAGGTGTTCCCTGGCAGGGGGAATTCCTCTAATTACCTCCCCTGTCCACGGGGAGGCACTAGATGCTACCTGCCTTTCCAGCACACCCCCCGACTTTCCCCGGCAGCCCGCCCTGGCAGGGATTCGGGGAAGACACGCGAAGGGCTCCTAGGCGATCCCGGGTACTGCAGACAGAAGACAGAACATCCCCACACTCACAATTCCGGAACATGGCTGACTGTGTGGGGGTGGATTGAGGCCGCCCTCCAAGGAGCTGCCTGGTGTCACAGGTGTTCCCAGACAGGGGAAATTCCGCTAATTACCTCCCCTGTCCAGGTGGAGGCAATAGATGCTACCTGCATTTCCAGCCCTACCCCCTCATTCCCCGGCCGCCCGCAAAGGGAGGCACTCTGGGAAGACACGCGAAGGGCTCCTAGGAGATCCCGGGTGCTGCAGACAGATGACGGAACCTCCCACCACTCTAAATTCCGGAACATGGGTGACTGTGTGAGGGAGGTTTGGGTCCGCCCTCCACACAGCTGCCTGTTTTCACAGGTGTTCCCTGGCAGGGGGATATCTGCTAATTACCTCCCATGTCCAGGGGGAGGTACTAGATGCTACCTGCATTTCCAGCCCTACCCCCGCCTTTCCCCGGCAGCCCGCACTGGGAGGGACTCGCGGAAAACACGCGAAGGGCTCCTAGGCGATCCCGGGTGCTGCAGACTGAAGACGGAACCTCCCCACACTCAGAATTCCGGAACAAGACTGACTGTGTGGGGGAGGCTTAGGGCCGTCCTCCACGAAGCTGCCTGGTGTCACAGGTGTTCCCTGGCAGGGGGAAGTCCGCTAATTACCTCCCCTGTCCTGGGGGAGGCACTAGATGCTACCAGGCTTTCCAGACATACCCCCGCCTTTCCCCGGTAGCCCGCACTGGGAGGGACTCGGGGAAGTTTCGCGAAGGGCTCTTAGGAGATCCCGGGTGCTGCAGACAGAAGACGGAACCTCCACACACTCAGAATTCCGGAACACTTCTGACTGTATGGTGGAGTTTTGGGGCCGCCCTCCACGCAGCTGCCTGGTTTCACAGGTGTTCCCTGGCAGGGGGAAGTCCGCTAATTACCTCCCCTGTCCAGGGGGAGGCACTAGATGCTACCTGCATTTCCAACACAACCCCCGCCTTTCCCCGGCAGCCCGCACTGGTAGGGACTCGGGGAAGACACGCGAAAGGCTCTTAGGAGATCCCGGGTGCTGCAGACAGAAGACGGGACCTCCCCACTCTCAGAATTCCAGAACACGGCTGACTGTGTGGGGGAGGTTTGAGGCTGCCCTCCACGCAGCTGCCTGGTTTCACAGGTGTTCCATGGCAGGGGGAAGTCCGCTAATTACCTCCCCTGTCCAGGGGGAGGCACTAGATGCTACCAGCATTTCCAGCCCAACCCCCTGATTCCCGGCAGCTTTCATCGAGAGGCACTCGGGGAAGACACGAGAAAGGCTCCAAGGTTATCCCGGGTGCTGCATAGAGATGACGGAACCTCCCCACATTCAGAATTCCGGAACACGGTTGACTCTGTGGGGGATGTTTGGGGCCGCCATACACGCAGCTGCCTATTTTCAATGGTGTACCCTGGCAGTGGGAATTACGCTAATTACCTCCCGATTCCAGGGAGAGGCACTAGATGCTACCTGCCTTTCCAGCCCAACCCCCGCCTTCCCTGGCAGCCCGCAATGGGAGGGACTCGTGGAAGACACGCGAAGGGCTCCTATGCGATCCCGGGTGCTGCAGACAGAAGACGGAACCTCCCCACACTCAGAATTCCGGAACACGCCTGACTGTGTGGGTGATGTTTAGGGCCGCCCTCCACGCAGCTGCCTGGTGTTACAGGTGTTCCCAGACAGGGGAAAGTCCGCTAATTACCTCCCCAGTCCTGGTGGAGGCACTAGATGCTACCTGCATTTCCAGCCCAACCCCCGCCTTTCCCCGGCAGCCCGCACTGGGAGGGACTCGGGGAAGACACGCGAAGTGCTCCTTGGAGATCCCGGGTGCTGCAAACAGATGACGGAACCTCCCCACACTCAGAATTCCGGAACACGTCACACAGTGTGGGAGAAGTTTGGGGTCGCCCTCCACGCAGCTGCCTTGTGTCACAGGTTTTCCCTGGCAGGGGGAATTCCGCTAATTACCTCCCCTGTCCAGTGGGAGTCACTAGATGCTACCTGCATTTCCAGCCCAACCCCCTCATTCCCCGGCAGCCCGCACAGGGAGGCACTCGGGAAAGACACGCGAAGTGCTCCTAGGAGATCCCGGGTGCTGCAGACAGATGACGGAACCTCCCCACACTCAGAATTCCGGAACACGGCTGACTGTGTTGGAGAAGTTTGGGGCCGCCCTCCACGCAGCTGCCTGGTGTCACAGGTGTTCCCTGGCAGGGGGAAGTCCGCTAATTACCTCCCCTGTCCACGGGGAGGCACTAGATGCTACCTGCCTTTCCAGCACACCCCCCGACTTTCCCCGGCAGCCCGCCCTGGCAGGGATTCGGGGAAGACACGCGAAGGGCTCCTAGGCGATCCCGGGTACTGCAGACAGAAGACAGAACATCCCCACACTCACAATTCCGGAACAAGGCTGACTGTGTGGGGGAGGATTGAGGCCGCCCTCCAAGGAGCTGCCTGGTGTCACAGGTGTTCCCAGACAGGGGAAATTCCGCTAATTACCTCCCCTGTCCAGGTGGAGGCAATATATGCTACCTGCATTTCCAGCCCTACCCCCTCATTCCCCGGCCGCCCGCACAGGGAGGCACTCTGGGAAGACACGCGAAGGGCTCCTAGGAGATCCCGGGTGCTGCAGACAGATGACGGAACCTCCCACCACTCAGAATTCCGGAACATGGGTGACTGTGTGAGGGAGGTTTGGGTCCGCCCTCCACACAGCTGCCTGTTTTCACAGGTGTTCCCTGGCAGGGGGATATCTGCTAAATACCTCCCATGTCCAGGGGGAGGTACTAGATGCTACCTGCATTTCCAGCCCTACCCCCGCCTTTCCCCGGCAGCCCGCACTGGGAGGGACTCTCGGAAAACACGCGAAGGCCTCCTAGGCGATCCCGGGTGCTGCAGACTGAAGACGGAACCTCCCCACACTCAGAATTCCGGAACACGTCTGACTGTGTTGGGGAGGTTTGGGGCCGCCCACCACGGAGCTGCCTGGTGTCACAGGTGTTCCCTGGCAGGGGGAAGTCCGCTAAATACCTCAACTGTCCAGGGGGAGGCACTAGATGCTACCTGCATTTCCAGACAAACCCCCGCATTTCCCCGGCAGCCCGCACTGGGAGGGACTCGGGGAAGACACGCGAAGGGCTCCTAGGCGATCCCGGGTGCTGCAGACAGAAGACGGAACCTCCCCAAACTCAGAATCCCGGAACACGGCTGACAGTGTGGGAGAAGTTTGGGGCCGCCCTTCTCGAAGCTGCCTTGTGTCACAGGTTTTCCCTGTTAGGGGGAAGTCCGCTAATTACCTCCCCTGTCCAGTGGGAGTCACTAGATGCTACCTGATTTCCAGCCCAACCCCCTCATTCCCCGGCAGCCCGCACAGGGAGGCACTCGGGAAAGACACGCGAAGTGTTCCTAGGGGATCACGGGTGCTGCAGACAGATGACGGAACCTCCCCACACTCAGAATTCCGGAACACGGCTGACTGTGTGGGAGAATTTTGGGGCCGCCCTCCACGCAGCTGCCAGGTTTCACAGGTGTTCCCTGGCAGGGGGAAGTCCGCTAATTACCTCCCCTGTCCAGGGGGAGGCACTAGATGCTACCTGCATTTCCAGCCCAACCCCCGACATTCCCCGGCAGCCCACACTGGGAGGGATTCGGGGAAGACACGCGAAGGGCTCCTAGGCGATCCCGGGTGCTGCAGACTGAAGACGGAACCTCCCAACACTCAGAATTCCGGAACACGTCTGACTGTGTTGGGGAGGTTTGGGGCCGCCCACCACGCAGCTGTCTTTTGTCACAGGTGTTCCTAGACAAGGGAAAATCCGCTAATTACCTCCCCTGTCCAGGTGGAGGCACTATATGCTACCTGCATTTCCAGCCCAACCCCTCATTCCCCGGTAGCCCGCACCGGGAGGCACTCTGAGGAAGACACGCGAAGGGCTCCTAGTAGATCCCGGGTTCTGCAGACAGATGACGGAACCTCCCAACACTCGAATTCCGGAACATGGCTGACTGTGTGGGTGAGGTTTAGGGCCGCCCTCCACGCAGCTGCCTGGTGTTACAGGTGTTCCCTCGCAGGGGGAAGTCCGCTAATTACATCCCCTGTCCAGGGGGAGGCACTAGATTCTACCAGCATTTCCAGCCCAACCCCCTCATTCCAAGGCAGCCCGCACTGGGAGGGACTCGCGGAAAACACGCGAAGGGCTCTTAGGCGATCCCGGGTGCTGCAGACTGAAGACGGAACCTCCCCACACTCAGAATTCCGGAACACGTCTGACTGTGTTGGGGAGGTTTGGGGCCGCCCACCACGGAGCTGCCTGGGGTCACAGGTGTTCCCTGGCAGGGGGAAGTCCGCTAAATACCTCAGCTGTCCAGGGGGAGGCACTAGATGCTACCTGCATTTCCAGACAATCCCCCGCATTTCCCCGGCAGCCCGCACTGGGAGGGACTCGGGGAAGACACGCGAAGGGCTCCTAGGCGATCCCGGGTGCTGCAGACAGAAGACGGAACCTCCCCAAACTCAGAATCCCGGAACACGGCTGACAGTGTGGGAGAAGTTTGGGGCCGCCCTTCTCGAAGCTGCATTGTGTCACAGGTTTTCCCTGTCAGGGGGAAGTCCGCTAATTACCTCCCCTGTCCTGGGGGAGGCACTAGATGCTACCAGCCTTTCCAGACATACCCCCGCCTTTCCCCGGTAGCCCGCACTGGGAGGGACTCGGGGAAGTTTCGCGAAGGGCTCTTAGGAGATCCCGGCTGCTGCAGACAGAAGACGGAACCTCCACACACTCAGAATTCCGGAACACTTCTGACTGTATGGGGGAGTTTTGGGGCCGCCCTCCACGCAGCTGCCTGGTTTCACAGGTGTTCCCTGGCAGGGGGAAGTCCGCTAATTACCTCCCCTGTCCAGGGGGAGGCACTAGATGCTACCTGCATTTCCAAAACAACCCCCGCCTTTCCCCGGCAGCCCGCACTGGTAGGAACTCGGGGAAGACACGCGAAAGGCTCTTAGGAGATCCCGGGTGCTGCAGACAGAAGACGGGACCTCCCCACTCTCAGAATTCCAGAACACGGCTGACTGTGTGGGGGAGGTTTGAGGCTGCCCTCCACGCAGCTGCCTGGTTTCACAGGTGTTCCATGGCAGGGGGAAGTCCGCTAATTACCTCCCCTGTCCAGGGGGAGGCACTAGATGCTACCAGCATTTCCAGCCCAACCCCCTGATTCCCGGCAGCTTTCATCGAGAGGCACTCGGGGAAGACACGAGAAAGGCTCCAAGGTTATCCCGGTTGCTGCATAGAGATGACGGAACCGCCCCACATTCAGAATTCCGGAACACGGTTGACTCTGTGGGGGATGTTTGGGGCCGCCATACACGCAGCTGCCTATTTTCAATGGTGTACCCTGGCAGTGGGAATTAAGCTAATTACCTCCCGATTCCAGGGGGAGGCACTAGATGCTACCTGCCTTTCCAGCCCAACCCCCGCCTTCCCCGGCAGCCCGCAATGGGAGGGACTCGTGGAAGACACGCGAAGGGCTCCTATGCGATCCCGGGTGCTGCAGACAGAAGACGGAACCTCCCCACACTCAGAATTCCGGAACACGCCTGACTGTGTTGGTGATGTTTAGGGCCGCCCTCCACGCAGCTGCCTGGTGTTACAGGTGTTCCCAGACAGGGGAAAGTCCGCTAATTACCTCCCCAGTCCTGGTGGAGGCACTAGATGCTACCTGCATTTCCAGCCCAACCCCCGCCTTTCCCCGGCAGCCCGCACTGGGAGGGACTCGGGGAAGACACGCGAAGTGCTCCTTGGAGATCCCGGGTGCTGCAAACAGATGACGGAACCTCCCCACACTCAGAATTCCGGAACACGTCACACAGTGTGGGAGAAGTTTGGGGTCGCCATCCACGCAGCTGCCTTGTGTCACAGGTTTTCCCTGGCAGGGGGAAGTCCGCTAATTACCTCCCCTGTCCAGTGGGTGTAACTAGATGCTACCTGCATTTCCAGCCCAACCCCCTCATTCCCCGGTAGCCCGCACAGGGAGGCACTAGGGAAAGACACGCGAAGTGCTCCTAGGAGATCCCGGGTGCTGCAGACAGATGACGGAACCTCCCCACACTCAGAATTCCGGAACACGGCTGACTGTGTTGGAGAAGTTTGGGGCCGCCCTCCACGCAGCTGCCTGGTGTCACAGGTGTTCCCTGGCAGGGGGAATTCCGCTAATTACCTCCCCTGTCCACGGGGAGGCACTAGATGCTACCTGCCTTTCCAGCACACCCCCCGACTTTCCCCGGCAGCCCGCCCTGGCAGGGATTCGGGGAAGACACGCGAAGGGCTCCTAGGCGATCCCGGGTACTGCAGACAGAAGACAGAACATCCCCACACTCACAATTCCGGAACAAGGCTGACTGTGTGGGGGAGGATTGAGGCCGCCCTCCAAGGAGCTGCCTGGTGTCACAGGTGTTCCCAGACAGGGGAAATTCCGCTAATTACCTCCCCTGTCCAGGTGGAGGCAATAGATGCTACCTGCATTTCCAGCCCTACCCCCTCATTCCCCGGCCGCCCGCACAGGGAGGCACTCTGGGAAGACACGCGAAGGGCTCCTAGGAGATCCCGGGTGCTGCAGACAGATGACGGAACCTCCCACCACTCAGAATTCCGGAACATGGGTGACTGTGTGAGGGAGGTTTGGGTCCGCCCTCCACACAGCTGCCTGTTTTCACAGGTGTTCCCTGGCAGGGGGATATCTGCTAATTACCTCCCATGTCCAGGGGGAGGTACTAGATGCTACCTGCATTTCCAGCCCTACCCCCGCCTTTCCCCGGCAGCCCGCACTGGGAGGGACTCTCGGAAATCACGCGAAGGGCTCCTAGGCGATCCCGGGTGCTGCAGACTGAAGACAGAACCTCCCCACACTCAGAATTCCGGAACAAGTCTGACTGTGTTGGGGAGGTTTGGGGCCGCCCACCACGGAGCTGCCTGGTGTCACAGGTGTTCCCTGGCAGGGGGAAGTCCGCTAAATACCTCAACTGTCCAGGGGGAGGCACTAGATGCTACCTGCATTTCCAGACAAACCCCCGCATTTCCCCGGCAGCCCGCACTGGGAGGGACTCGGGGAAGACACGCGAAGGGCTCCTAGGCGATCCCGGGTGCTGCAGACAGAAGACGGAACCTCCCCAAACTCAGAATCCCGGAACACGGCTGACAGTGTGGGAGAAGTTTGGGGCCGCCCTTCTCGAAGCTGCCTTGTGTCACAGGTTTTCCCTGTCAGGGGGAAGTCCGCTAATTACCTCCCCTGTCCAGTGGGAGTCACTAGATGCTACCTGCATTTCCAGCCCAACCCCCTCATTCCCCGGCAGCCCGCACAGGGAGGCACTCGGCAAAGACACGCGATTGTTCCTAGGGGATCCCGGGTGCTGCAGACAGATGACGGAACCTCCCCACACTCAGAATTCCGGAACACGGCTGACTGTGTGGGAGAATTTTTGGGCCGCCCTCCACGCAGCTGCCAGGTTTCACAGGTGTTCCCTGGCAGGGGGAAGTCCGCTAATTACCTCCCCTGTCCAGGGGGAGGCACTAGATGCTACCTGCATTTCCAGCCCAACCCCCGACATTCCCCGGCAGCCCACACTGGGAGGGATTCGGGGAAGACACGCGAAGGGCTCCTAGGCGATCCCGGGTGCTGCAGACTGAAGACGGAACCTCCCAACACTCAGAATTCCGGAACACGTCTGACTGTGTTGGGGAGGTTTGGGGCCGCACACCACGCAGCTGTCTTTTGTCACAGGTGTTCCTAGACAAGGGAAAATCCGCTAATTACCTCCCCTGTCCAGGTGGAGGCACTAGATGCTACCTGCATTTCCAGCCCAACCCCTCATTCCCCGGTAGCCCGCACCGGAAGGCACTCTGAGGAAGACACGCGAAGGGCTCCTAGGAGATCCCGGGTTCTGCAGACAGATGACGGAACCTCCCAACACTCGAATTCCGGAACATGGCTGACTGTGTGGGTGTGGTTTAGGGCCGCCCTCCACGCAGCTGCCTGGTGTTACAGGTGTTCCCTCGCAGGGGGAAGTCCGCTTATTACATCCCCTGTCCAGGGGGAGGCACTAGATTCTACCAGCATTTCCAGCCCAACCCCCTCATTCCCCGGCAGCCCGCACAGGGAGGCACTCTGGGAAGACACGCGAAAGGCTCTTAGGAGATCCCGGGTGCTGCAGACAGAAGACGGGACCTCCCCACTCTCAGAATTCCAGAACACGGCTGACTGTGTGGGGGAGGTTTGAGGCCGCCCTCCACGCAGCTGCCTGGTTTCACAGGTGTTCCATGGCAGGGGGAAGTCCGCTAATTACCTCCCCTGTCCAGGGGTAGGCACTAGATGCTACTAGCATTTCCAGCCCAACCCCCTGATTCCCGGCAGCTTTCATCGAGAGGCACTCGGGGAAGACACGAGAAAGGCTCCAAGGTTATCCCGGGTGCTGCATAGAGATGACGGAACCTCCCCACATTCAGAATTCCGGAACACGGTTGACTCTGTGGGGGATGTTTGGGGCCGCCATACACGCAGCTGCCTATTTTCAATGGTGTACCCTGGCAGTGGGAATTACGCTAATTACCTCCCGATTCCAGGGGGAGGCACTAGATGCTACCTGCATTTCCAGCCCAACCCCCGCTTTCCCCGGCAGCCCGCACTGGGTGGCACTCGGGGAAGACACGCGATGGGCTCCTAGGTTGTCCCGGGTGATGCATAGAGATGACGGAACCTCCCCACATTCAGAATTCCGGAAAAAGGCTGACTGTGTGGGGGAGGTTTGGGACCGCCCTCCACGCAGCTGCCTGGTGTCACAGGTGTTCCCTGGCAGGGGGAAGTCCGCTAATTGCCTCCCCTCTCCAGGGGGAGTCACTAGATGCTACCTGTATTTCCAGCCCAAAACCCGCCTTTCCCCTGCAGCCAGCAATGGAAGGCACTCGGGGAAGACACGAGAAAGGCTCCTAGGATATCCCGGGTGCTGCATAGAAATGACGGAACTTCCCCACATTCAGAATTCTGGAACACGGCTGACTGTGTGGGGGACATTTTGGGCCGCCCTCTACGCAGCTGCCTATTTTCACTGGTGTACCCTGGCAGTGGGAAGTCCGCTAATTATCTCCCGAGTCCAGGGGGTGGCACTAGATGCTACCTGCCTTTCCAGAACAACCCCCGCCTTTACCCGGCAGCCTGCACCGGTAGGCACTCGGGGAAGACACGCGAAGGGCTCCTAGGAGATCCCGGGTGCTGTAGACAGAAGACGGAACCTCCCCACACTCAGAATTCCGGAACAAGGCTGACTGTGTGGCGGAGGTTTGGGGGCGCCCTCCACGCAACTGACTGGTTTCACGGGTGTTCCCTGGCAGGGGGAATTCCACTAAATACCTCCCGAGTCCAGGGGGAGTCACTAGATGCTACCTGCATTTCCAGCAAAACCCCCGCCTTTCCCCTTCAGCCCGCACCGGGAGGCACTCGGGGAAGACACGCGAATTGCTCCTAGGAGATCCCGGGTGCTGCAGACAGATGACGGAACCTCCCAACACTCAGAATTCCGGAACATGGCTGACTTTTTGTGGGAGGTTTGGGGCCGCCCTCCACGCAGGTGCCTGGTTTCACAGGTGTTCCCAGACAGGGGAAAGTCCGCTAATTACCTCCCCTGTCCAGGTGGAGGCACTAGATGCTACCTGCATTTCCAGCCCAACACCCTAATTCCCCGGCAGCCCGCACAGGGAGGCACTCTGGGAAGACACGCGAAGGGCTCATAGGAGATCCCGGGTGCTGCAGACAGATGACGGAACCTCCCAACACTCAGAATTCCGAAACATGGCTGACTGTTTCGGGGGGGTTTGGGGAAGAACTCCACGCAGCTGCCTGGTGTCACAGGTGTTCCCTGGCAGGAGGAATCCGCTAATTACCTCCCCTTTCCAGGGGGAGGCACTAGATGCTACCTGCATTTCCAGACCAACCCCCGCATTTCCCCGGCAGCCCGCAATGTGAGGCACTCGGGGAAGACACGCGAAGGGCTCCTAGGTTATCCCGGGTGCTGCATAGAGATGAGGGAACCTCCCCACATTCAGAATTCTGGAAATAGGCTGACTGTGTAGGGGAGGTTTGAGGCCGCCCTCCACGCAGATGCCTGGTGTCACAGGTGTTCCCTGGCAGGGGGAAGTCCGCTAATTACCTCCCCTGTCCAAGGGGAGGCACTAGATGCTACCTGCATTTCCAGCCCAACCCCCTCATTCCCCGGCAGCCTGCACCGGGAGGCACTCGGGGAAGACACGCGAAGGGCTCCTAGGAGATGCCGGGTGCTGCAGACAGAAGACTGAACCTCCCCACACTCAGAATTCCGGAACACGGCTGACTGTGAGGGGGAGTTTGGAGCCGCACTCCACGCAGCTGCCTATTTTCACTGGTGTACCCTGGCAGTGAGTAGTCCGCTAATTACCTCCCGAGTCCAGGGGGAGGCACTAGATGCTACCTGCCTTTCCAGCTCAACCCCCGCCTTTCCCCGGCAGCCCGCGCAGTGAGGGACTCCGGGAAGTCACGCGAAGTGCTCCTAGGCGATCCCGGGCGCTGCAGACAGAAGACGGAACCTCCCCACACTCAGAATTCCGGAACATGGCTGACTGTGTGGGGGAGGTTTGGGGACGCCCTCCACGCAGCTGCCTGGTGTCACAGGTGTTCCCTGGCAGGGGGAATCCGCTAATTACCTCTCCTGTCCAGGGGGAGGCACTAGATGCTACCTGCATTTCCAGCCCAACCCCCGCTTTCCCCGGCAGCCCACACTGGGAGGCATTCGGGGAAGACAAGCGAAGGGCTCCTAGGTTATCCCGGGTGATGCATAGAGATGACGGAACCTCCCCACATTCAGAATTCGGAAAAAGGCTGACTGTGTGAGGGAGGTTTGGGACCGCCCTCCACGCAGCCGCCTGGTGTCACAGGTGTTCCCTGGCAGGGGGAAGTCCGCTAATTGCCTCCCCTCTCCAGGGGGAGTCACTAGGAGCTACCTGTATTTCCAGCCCAAAACCCGCCTCTCCCCTGCAGCCAGGAATGGAAGGCACTCGGGGAAGACACGCGAAAGGCTCCTAGGATATCCCGGGTGCTGCATAGAAATGTCGGAACTTCCCCACATTCAGAAATCTTGCACACGTCTGACTGTGTGGGGGAGCTTTTGTGCCGCCCTCCACGAGGCTGCCTATTTTCACTGGTGTACCCTGGCAGTGGGAAGTCCGCTAATTACCTCCCGAGTCCAGGGGGTGGCACTAGATGCTACCTGCATTTCCAGAACAACCCCCGCCTTTACCCGCCAGCCCGCACTGGGAGGCACTCGGGGAAGACACGCGAAGGGCTCCTAAGTTATCCCAGATGCTGCATAGTGATGACGGAACCTCCTCATACTCAGAATTCCGGAATATGGCTGACTGTGTGGGGGAGGTTTGGGGCCGCCCTCCACGCAGATGCCTGGTGTCACAGGTGTTCCCTGTCAGGGGGAATCCACCAATTACCTCCCCTGTCCAGGGGGAGGCACTAGATGCTACCTGCATTTCCAGCGCAACCCCCGCCTTTCCCCGGCAGCCAGCAATGGAAGGCACTCGGGGAAGACACGCGAAGGGCTCCTAGGATATCCCGGGTGCTGCATAGAGATGACGGAACCTTCCCACATTCAGAATTCTGGAACACGGCTGACTGTGTGTGGGAGGTTTGGGGCCGCCCTCCACGCAGCTGCCTATTTTCACTGTTGTACCCTGGCAGTGGGAAGTCCGCTAATTACCTCTCGAGTCCAGGGGGTGGCACTAGATGCTACCTGCATTTCCAGAACAACCCCCGCCTTTCCCCGGCAGCCCGCACAGGGAGTCACTCGGGGAAGACACGCGAAGGGCTCCTAAGTTATACCGGGTGCTGCATAGAGATGACGGAACCTCCCCAAATTCAGAATCCCGGAAAAAGTCTTACTGTGTGGGGGAGGTTTGGGGCCGACGTCCACGCAGCTGCCTGGTTTCACAAGTGTTCCCTGGCAGGGGGAAGTCCGCTAATTGCCTCCCATTTCCAGGGGGATTCACTAGATGCTACCTGCAATTCCAGGCCAACCCCCGCATTTCCCCGGCAGCCCGCGCAGGGAGGGACTCGGGGAAGACACGCGAAGGGCTCCTAGGCGATCCCGGGCTCTACAGACAGAAGACGGAACCTCCCCACACTCAGAATTCCGGAACATGGCTGACTGTGTGGGGGAGGTTTGGGGTCACCCTCCACGCAGCTGCTTGGTGTCACAGGTGTTCCCTGGCAGGGGGAAGTCCGCTAATTACCTCCCCTGTCCAGGGGTAGGCAGTAGATTCTACCTGCATTTCCAGCACATCCCCCGCCTTTCCCCTTCAGCCTGCACTGGGAGGCACTGTGGGAAGATATGCGATGGGCTCCTAGGAGATCCCGGGAGCTGCAGACAGAAGACGGAACCTCCCCACACTCAGAATTCCGGAACAAGTCTGACTGTGTGGGGGAGGTTTGGGGGCGCCCTCCACGCAGCTGCCTGGTTTCACAGGTGTTCCCTGGCAGGGGGAATTCCACTAAATACCTCACGAGTCCAGGGGGAGTCACTAGATGCTACCTGAATTTCCAGCACAACCCCCGCCTTTCCCCTTCAGCCCGCACCGGGAGGCATTCGGGGAAGACACGCGAAGGGCTCCTAGGATATCCCGGGTGCTGCATAGAGATGACGGAACCTCCCCAAACTCAGAATTCCGGAACATGGCTGACTGTGTGGGGGAGGTTTGGGGACGCCCTCCACGCAGCTGCCTGGTGTCACAGGTGTTCCCTGGCAGGGGGAATCCGCTAATTACCTCCCCTGTCCAGGGGGAGGCACTAGATGCTACCTGCATTTCCAGCCCAACCCCCGCTTTCCCCGGCAGCCCGCACTGGGTGGCACTCGGGGAAGACACGCGATGGGCTCCTAGGTTGTCCCGGGTGATGCATAGAGATGACGGAACCTCCCCACATTCAGAATTCCGGAAAAAGGCTGACTGTGTGAGGGAGCTTTGGGACCGCCCTCCACGCAGCTGCCTGGTGTCACAGGTGTTCCCTGGCAGGGGGAAGTCCGCTAATTGCCTCCCCTCTCCAGGGGGAGTCACTAGATGCTACCTGTATTTCCAGCCCAAAACCAGCTTTTCCCCTGCAGCCAGCAATGGAAGGCACTCGGGGAAGACACGAGAAAGGCTCCTAGGATATCCCGGGTGCTGCATAGAAATGACGGAACTTCCCCACATTCAGAATTCTGGAACACGGCTGACTGTGTGGGGGACATTTTGGGCCGCCCTCTACGCAGCTGCCTATTTTCACTGGTGTACCCTGGCAGTGGGAAGTCCGCTAATTATCTCCCGAGTCCAGGGGGTGGCACTAGATGCTACCTGCCTTTCCAGAACAACCCCCGCCTTTACCCGGCAGCCTGCACCGGTAGGCACTCGGGGAAGACACGCGAAGGGCTCCTAGGAGATCCCGGGTGCTGTAGACAGAAGACGGAACCTCCCCACACTCAGAATTCCGGAACAAGGCTGACTGTGTGGCGGAGGTTTGGGGGCGCCCTCCACGCAACTGACTGGTTTCACGGGTGTTCCCTGGCAGGGGGAATTCCACTAAATACCTCCCGAGTCCAGGGGGAGTCACTAGATGCTACCTGCATTTCCAGCAAAACCCCCGCCTTTCCCCTTCAGCCCGCACCGGGAGGCACTCGGGGAAGACACGCGAATTGCTCCTAGGAGATCCCGGGTGCTGCAGACAGATGACGGAACCTCCCAACACTCAGAATTCCGGAACATGGCTGACTTTTTGTGGGAGGTTTGGGGCCGCCCTCCACGCAGGTGCCTGGTTTCACAGGTGTTCCCAGACAGGGGAAAGTCCGCTAATTACCTCCCCTGTCCAGGTGGAGGCACTAGATGCTACCTGCATTTCCAGCCCAACACCCTAATTCCCCGGCAGCCCGCACAGGGAGGCACTCTGGGAAGACACGCGAAGGGCTCATAGGAGATCCCGGGTGCTGCAGACAGATGACGGAACCTCCCAACACTCAGAATTCCGAAACATGGCTGACTGTTTCGGGGGGGTTTGGGGAAGAACTCCACGCAGCTGCCTGGTGTCACAGGTGTTCCCTGGCAGGAGGAATCCGCTAATTACCTCCCCTTTCCAGGGGGAGGCACTAGATGCTACCTGCATTTCCAGACCAACCCCCGCATTTCCCCGGCAGCCCGCAATGTGAGGCACTCGGGGAAGACACGCGAAGGGCTCCTAGGTTATCCCGGGTGCTGCATAGAGATGAGGGAACCTCCCCACATTCAGAATTCTGGAAATAGGCTGACTGTGTAGGGGAGGTTTGAGGCCGCCCTCCACGCAGATGCCTGGTGTCACAGGTGTTCCCTGGCAGGGGGAAGTCCGCTAATTACCTCCCCTGTCCAAGGGGAGGCACTAGATGCTACCTGCATTTCCAGCCCAACCCCCTCATTCCCCGGCAGCCTGCACCGGGAGGCACTCGGGGAAGACACGCGAAGGGCTCCTAGGAGATGCCGGGTGCTGCAGACAGAAGACTGAACCTCCCCACACTCAGAATTCCGGAACACGGCTGACTGTGAGGGGGAGTTTGGAGCCGCACTCCACGCAGCTGCCTATTTTCACTGGTGTACCCTGGCAGTGAGTAGTCCGCTAATTACCTCCCGAGTCCAGGGGGAGGCACTAGATGCTACCTGCCTTTCCAGCTCAACCCCCGCCTTTCCCCGGCAGCCCGCGCAGTGAGGGACTCCGGGAAGTCACGCGAAGTGCTCCTAGGCGATCCCGGGCGCTGCAGACAGAAGACGGAACCTCCCCACACTCAGAATTCCGGAACATGGCTGACTGTGTGGGGGAGGTTTGGGGACGCCCTCCACGCAGCTGCCTGGTGTCACAGGTGTTCCCTGGCAGGGGGAATCCGCTAATTACCTCTCCTGTCCAGGGGGAGGCACTAGATGCTACCTGCATTTCCAGCCCAACCCCCGCTTTCCCCGGCAGCCCACACTGGGAGGCATTCGGGGAAGACAAGCGAAGGGCTCCTAGGTTATCCCGGGTGATGCATAGAGATGACGGAACCTCCCCACATTCAGAATTCGGAAAAAGGCTGACTGTGTGAGGGAGGTTTGGGACCGCCCTCCACGCAGCTGCCTGGTGTCACAGGTGTTCCCTGGCAGGGGGAAGTCCGCTAATTGCCTCCCCTCTCCAGGGGGAGTCACTAGGAGCTACCTGTATTTCCAGCCCAAAACCCGCCTCTCCCCTGCAGCCAGGAATGGAAGGCACTCGGGGAAGACACGCGAAAGGCTCCTAGGATATCCCGGGTGCTGCATAGAAATGTCGGAACTTCCCCACATTCAGAAATCTTGCACACGTCTGACTGTGTGGGGGAGCTTTTGTGCCGCCCTCCACGAGGCTGCCTATTTTCACTGGTGTACCCTGGCAGTGGGAAGTCCGCTAATTACCTCCCGAGTCCAGGGGGTGGCACTAGATGCTACCTGCATTTCCAGAACAACCCCCGCCTTTACCCGCCAGCCCGCACTGGGAGGCACTCGGGGAAGACACGCGAAGGGCTCCTAAGTTATCCCAGATGCTGCATAGTGATGACGGAACCTCCTCATACTCAGAATTCCGGAATATGGCTGACTGTGTGGGGGAGGTTTGGGGCCGCCCTCCACGCAGATGCCTGGTGTCACAGGTGTTCCCTGTCAGGGGGAATCCACCAATTACCTCCCCTGTCCAGGGGGAGGCACTAGATGCTACCTGCATTTCCAGCGCAACCCCCGCCTTTCCCCGGCAGCCAGCAATGGAAGGCACTCGGGGAAGACACGCGAAGGGCTCCTAGGATATCCCGGGTGCTGCATAGAGATGACGGAACCTTCCCACATTCAGAATTCTGGAACACGGCTGACTGTGTGTGGGAGGTTTGGGGCCGCCCTCCACGCAGCTGCCTATTTTCACTGTTGTACCCTGGCAGTGGGAAGTCCGCTAATTACCTCTCGAGTCCAGGGGGTGGCACTAGATGCTACCTGCATTTCCAGAACAACCCCCGCCTTTCCCCGGCAGCCCGCACAGGGAGTCACTCGGGGAAGACACGCGAAGGGCTCCTAAGTTATACCGGGTGCTGCATAGAGATGACGGAACCTCCCCAAATTCAGAATCCCGGAAAAAGTCTTACTGTGTGGGGGAGGTTTGGGGCCGACGTCCACGCAGCTGCCTGGTTTCACAAGTGTTCCCTGGCAGGGGGAAGTCCGCTAATTGCCTCCCATTTCCAGGGGGATTCACTAGATGCTACCTGCAATTCCAGGCCAACCCCCGCATTTCCCCGGCAGCCCGCGCAGGGAGGGACTCGGGGAAGACACGCGAAGGGCTCCTAGGCGATCCCGGGCTCTACAGACAGAAGACGGAACCTCCCCACACTCAGAATTCCGGAACATGGCTGACTGTGTGGGGGAGGTTTGGGGTCACCCTCCACGCAGCTGCTTGGTGTCACAGGTGTTCCCTGGCAGGGGGAAGTCCGCTAATTACCTCCCCTGTCCAGGGGTAGGCAGTAGATTCTACCTGCATTTCCAGCACATCCCCCGCCTTTCCCCTTCAGCCTGCACTGGGAGGCACTGTGGGAAGTTATGCGATGGGCTCCTAGGAGATCCCGGGAGCTGCAGACAGAAGACGGAACCTCCCCACACTCAGAATTCCGGAACAAGTCTGACTGTGTGGGGGAGGTTTGGGGGCGCCCTCCACGCAGCTGCCTGGTTTCACAGGTGTTCCCTGGCAGGGGGAATTCCACTAAATACCTCACGAGTCCAGGGGGAGTCACTAGATGCTACCTGAATTTCCAGCACAACCCCCGCCTTTCCCCTTCAGCCCGCACCGGGAGGCATTCGGGGAAGACACGCGAAGGGCTCCTAGGATATCCCGGGTGCTGCATAGAGATGACGGAACCTCCCCAAACTCAGAATTCCGGAACATGGCTGACTGTGTGGGGGAGGTTTGGGGACGCCCTCCACGCAGCTGCCTGGTGTCACAGGTGTTCCCTGGCAGGGGGAATCCGCTAATTACCTCCCCTGTCCAGGGGGAGGCACTAGATGCTACCTGCATTTCCAGCCCAACCCCCGCTTTCCCCGGCAGCCCGCACTGGGTGGCACTCGGGGAAGACACGCGATGGGCTCCTAGGTTGTCCCGGGTGATGCATAGAGATGACGGAACCTCCCCACATTCAGAATTCCGGAAAAAGGCTGACTGTGTGAGGGAGCTTTGGGACCGCCCTCCACGCAGCTGCCTGGTGTCACAGGTGTTCCCTGGCAGGGGGAAGTCCGCTAATTGCCTCCCCTCTCCAGGGGGAGTCACTAGATGCTACCTGTATTTCCAGCCCAAAACCAGGTTTTCCCCTGCAGCCAGCAATGGAAGGCACTCGGGGAAGACACGAGAAAGGCTCCTAGGATATCCCGGGTGCTGCATAGAAATGACGGAACTTCCCCACATTCAGAATTCTGGAACACGGCTGACTGTGTGGGGGACATTTTGGGCCGCCCTCTACGCAGCTGCCTATTTTCACTGGTGTACCCTGGCAGTGGGAAGTCCGCTAATTATCTCCCGAGTCCAGGGGGTGGCACTAGATGCTACCTGCCTTTTCAGAACAACCCCCGCCTTTACCCGGCAGCCTGCACCGGTAGGCACTCGGGGAAGACACGCGAAGGGCTCCTAGGAGATCCCGGGTGCTGCAGACAGATGACGGAACCTCCCAACACTCAGAATTCCGGAACATGGCTGACTGTGTGGGGGAGGTTTGGGACCGCCCTCCACGCAGCTGCCTGGTGTCACAGGTGTTCCCTGGCAGGAGGAATCCGCTAATTACCTCCCCTATCCAGGGGGAGGCACTAGATGCTACCTGCATTTCCAGCCCAACCCCCGCCTTTCCCCGGCAGCCCGCACTGGGAGGGACTCAGGGAAGACACGCGAAGGGCTGCTAAGTTATCCCGGGTTATGCATAGAGATGACGGAACCTCCCCACATTCAGAATTCCGGAAAAAGCCTGACTGTGTGAGGTAGGTTTGGGACCGCCCTCCGCGCAGCTGCCTGGTGTCACAGGTGTTCCCTGGCATGGGGAAGACCGCTAATTGCCTCCCCTCTCCAGGGGGAGTCACTAGATGCTACCTGCATTTCCAGCCCAACACCCGCCTTTCTCCGGCAGCCAGCAATGGAAGGCACTCGGGGAAGACACGCGAATGGCTCCTAGGATATCCCGGGTTCTGCATAGAAATGACGGAACCTCCCCACATTCAGAATTCTGGAACACGTTTGACTGTGTGTGGGAGGTTTGGGGCCGCCCTCCACGCAGCTGCCTATTTTCACTGGTCTACCCTGGCAGTGGGAAGTCCGCTAATTACCTGCCGAGTCCAGGGTGTGGCACTAGATGCTACCTGCATTTCCAGAACAACCCCCGGCTTTCCCGGCAGCCCGCACAGGGAGTCACTCGGGGAAGACACGCGAAGGGCTCCTAAGTTATACCGGGTGCTGCATAGAGATGACGGAACCTCCCCACATTCAGAATCCCGGAAAAAGTCTGACTGTGGGGGGAGGTTTGGGGCCGACCTCCACGCAGCTGCCTGGTGTCACAGGTGTTCCCTGGCAGGGGGAAGTCCGTTAATTGCCTCCCCTTTCCAGGGGGAGTCACTAGATGCTACCTGCTTTCCAGGCCAACCCCCGCATTTCCCCTGCAGCCCGCGCAGGGAGGGACTCGGGGAAGACACGCGAAGGGCTCCTAGGCGATCCCGGGCGCTGCAGACTGAAGACGGAACCTCCCCACACTCAGAATTCCGGAACATGTCTGACTGTGTGGGGGAGGTTTGGGGTCACCCTCCACGCAGCTGCTTGGTGTCACAGGTGTTCCCTGGCAGGGGGAAGTCCGCTAATTACCTCTCCTGTCCAGGGGGAGGCAGTAGATTCTACCTGCATTTCCAGCACAACCCCCGCCTTTCCCCTTCAGCCTGCACTGGGAGGCACTCTGGGAAGTTATGCGATGGGCTCCTAGGAGATCCCGGTTGCTGCAGACAGAAGACGGAACCTCCCCACACTCAGAAATCCGGAACAAGGCTGACAGTGTGGGGGATGTTTGGGGGCGACCTCCACGCAGCTGCCTGGTTTCACAGGTGTTCCCTGGCAGGGGGAATTCCACTAAATACCTCACGATTCCAGGGGGAGTCACTAGATGGTACCTGCATTTCCAGCACAACCCCCGCCTTTCCCCTTCAGCCCGCACCGGGAGGCACTCGGGGAAGACACGCGAAGGGCTCCTAGGATATCCCGGGTGCTGCATAGAGATGACGGAACCTCCCCACATTCAGAATTCTGGAACACGGCTGACTGTGTGGGGGAGGTTTGGGGCCGCCCTCCACGCAGCTGCCTATTTTCACTGGTCTACCCTGGCAGTGGGAAGTCCGCTAATTACCTCCCGAGTCCAGGGGGTGGCACTAGATGCTACCAGCCTTTCCAGAACAACCCCCGCCTTTCCCCGGCAGCCTGCAGCGGGAGGCACTCGGGGAAGACACGCGAAGTGCTCTTAGGAGATCCCGGGTGCTGCAGACAGATGACGGAACCTCCCAACACTCAGAATTCCGGAAAAAGTCTGACTGTGTGGGGGAGATTTGGGGCCGCCCTCCACGCAGCTGCCTGGTGTCACAGGTGTTCCCTGGCAGGGGGAATCCGCTAATTACCTCCCCTGTCCAGGGAGAGGCACTAGATGCTACCTGCATTTCCAGAACAACCCCCGCCTTTCCCCGGCAGCCCGCACTGGGAGTCACTCTGGGAAGACACGCGAAGGGCTCCTAGGTTATCCCGGGTGATGCATAATGATGACGGAAACTCCCCACATTCAGAATTCCGGAAAAAGTCTGACTGTGTGAGGGAGGTTTGGGACCGCCCTCCACGCAGCTGCCTATTTTCACTGGTGTACCCTGGCAGTGGGAAGTCCGCTAATTACCTCCCGAGTCCAGGGGGTGGCACTAGATGCTACCTGCCTTTCCAGGCCAACCCCCGCATTTCCCCGGCAGCCCGCGCAGGGAGGGACTCGGGGAACACACGCGTAGGGCTCCTAGGCGATCCCGGGCGCTGCAGACAGAAGACGGAACCTCCCCACACTCAGAATTCCGGAACATGGCTGACTGTGTGGGGGAGGTTTGGGGCCACTCTCCACGGAGCTGCTTGGTGTCACAGGTGTTCCCTGGCAGGGGGAAGTCCGCTAATTACCTCCCCTGTCCAGGGGGAGGCAGTAGATTCTACCTGCATTTCCAGCAAAACCCCCGCCTTTCCCCTTCAGCCTGCACTGGGAGGCACTCTGGGAAGTTATGCGATGGGCTACTAGGAGATCCCGGGTGCTGCAGACAGAAGACGGAACCTCCCCACACTCAGAATTCCGGAACAAGGCTGACTGTGTGGCGGAGGTTTGGGGGCGCCCTCCACGCAACTGACTGGTTTCACGGGTGTTCCCTGGCAGGGGGAATTCCACTAAATACCTCCCGAGTCCAGGGGGAGTCACTAGATGCTACCTGCATTTCCAGCAAAACCCCCGCCTTTCCCCTTCAGCCCGCACCGGGAGGCACTCGGGGAAGACACGCGAATTGCTCCTAGGAGATCCCGGGTGCTGCAGACAGATGACGGAACCTCCCAACACTCAGAATTCCGGAACATGTCTGACTGTGTGGGGGAGGTTTGGGGACGCCCTCCACGCAGCTGCCTGGTGTCACAGGTGTTCCCTGGCAGGGGGAATCCGCTAATTACCTCCCCTGTCCAGGGGGAGGCACTAGATGCTACCTGCATTTCCAGCCCAACCCCCGCTTTCCCCGGCAGCCCGCACTGGGTGGCACTCGGGGAAGACACGCGATGGGCTCCTAGGTTGTCCCGGGTGATGCATAGAGATGACGGAAACCTCCCCACATTCAGAATTCCGGAAAAAGGCTGACTGTGTGAGGGAGCTTTGGGACCGCCCTCCACGCAGCTGCCTGGTGTCACAGGTGTTCCCTGGCAGGGGGAAGTCCGCTAATTGCCTCCCCTCTCCAGGGGGAGTCACTAGATGCTACCTGTATTTCCAGCCCGAAACCCGCCTTTCCCCTGCAGCCAGCAATGGAAGGCACTCGGGGAAGACACGAGAAAGGCTCCTAGGATATCCCGGGTGCTGCATAGAAATGACGGAACTTCCCCACATTCAGAATTCTGGAACACGGCTGACTGTGTGGGGGAGATTTTGGGCCGCCCTCTACGCAGCTGCCTATTTTCACTGGTGTACCCTGGCAGTGGGAAGTCCGCTAATTATCTCCCGAGTCCAGGGGGTGTCACTAGATGCTACCTGCCTTTCCAGAACAACCCCAGCTTTACCCGGCAGCCTGCACCGGTAGGCACTCGGGGAAGACACGCGAAGGGCTCCTAGGAGATCCCGGGTGCTGCAGACAGATGACGGAACCTCCCAACACTCAGAATTCCGGAACATGGCTGACTGTGTGGGGGAGGTTTGGGGCCGCCCTCCACGCAGCTGCCTGGTGTCACAGGTGTTCCCTGGCAGGAGGAATCCGCTAATTACCTCCCCTATCCAGGGGGAGGCACTAGATGCTACCTGCATTTCCAGCCCAACCCCCGCCTTTCCCCGGCAGCCCGCACTGGGAGGGACTCAGGGAAGACACGCGAAGGGCTGCTAAGTTATCCCGGGTTATGCATAGAGATGACGGAACCTCCCCACATTCAGAATTCCGGAAAAAGCCTGACTGTGTGAGGTAGGTTTGGGACCGCCCTCCGCGCAGCTGCCTGGTGTCACAGGTGTTCCCTGGCATGGGGAAGACCGCTAATTGCCTCCCCTCTCCAGGGGGAGTCACTAGATGCTACCTGCATTTCCAGCCCAACACCCGCCTTTCCCCGGCAGCCAGCAATGGAAGGCACTCGGGGAAGACACGCGAAGGGCTCCTAGGATATCCCGGGTTCTGCATAGAAATGACGGAACCTCCCCACATTCAGAATTCTGGAACACGTTTGACTGTGTGGGGGAGGTTTGGGGCCGCCCTCCACGCAGCTGCCTATTTTCACTGGTCTACCCTGGCAGTGGGAAGTCCGCTAATTACCTCCCGAGTCCAGGGGGTGGCACTAGATGCTACCTGCATTTCCAGAACAACCCCCGGCTTTCCCGGCAGCCCGCACAGGGAGTCACTCGGGGAAGACACGCGAAGGGCTCCTAAGTTATACCGGGTGCTGCATAGAGATGACGGAACCTCCCCACATTCAGAATCCCGGAAAAAGTCTGACTGTGGGGGGAGGTTTGGGGCCGACCTCCACGCAGCTGCCTGGTGTCACAGGTGTTCCCTGGCAGGGGGAAGTCCGTTAATTGCCTCCCCTGTCCAGGGGGAGTCACTAGATGCTACCTGCATTTCCAGGCCAACCCCCGCATTTCCCCTGCAGCCCGCGCAGGGAGGGACTCGGGGAAGACACGCAAAGGGCTCCTAGGCGATCCCGGGCGCTGCAGACTGAAGACGGAACCTCCCCACACTCAGAATTCCGGAACATGGCTGACTGTGTGGGGGAGGTTTGGGGTCACCCTCCACGCAGCTGCTTGGTGTCACAGGTGTTCCCTGGCAGGGGGAAGTCCGCTAATTACCTCCCCTGTCCAGGGGGAGGCAGTAGATTCTACCTGCATTTCCAGCACAACCCCCGCCTTTCCCCTTCAGCCTGCACTGGGAGGCACTCTGGGAAGTTATGCGATGGGCTCCTAGGAGATCCCGGTTGCTGCAGACAGAAGACGGAACCTCCCCACACTCAGAAATCCGGAAGAAGGCTGACTGTGTGGGGGAGGTTTGGGGGCGCCCTCCACGCAGCTGCCTGGTTTCACAGGTGTTCCCTGGCAGGGGGAATTCCACTAAATACCTCACGAGTCCAGGGGGAGTCACTAGATGGTACCTGCATTTCCAGCACAACCCCCGCCTTTCCCCTTCAGCCCGCACCGGGAGGCACTCGGGGAAGACACGCGAAGGGCTCCTAGGATATCCCGGGTGCTGCATAGAGATGACGGAACCTCCCCACATTCAGAATTCTGGAACACGGCTGACTGTGTGGGGGAGGTTTGGGGCCGCCCTCCACGCAGCTGCCTATTTTCACTGGTCTACCCTGGCAGTGGGAAGTCCGCTAATTACCTCCCGAGTCCAGGGGGTGGCACTAGATGCTACCAGCCTTTCCAGAACAACCCCCGCCTTTCCCCGGCAGCCTGCAGCGGGAGGCACTCGGGGAAGACACGCGAAGTGCTCCTAGGAGATCCCGGGTGCTGCAGACAGATGACGGAACCTCCCAACACTCAGAATTCCGGAAAAAGTCTGACTGTGTGGGGGAGATTTGGGGCCGCCCTCCACGCAGCTGCCTGGTGTCACAGGTGTTCCCTGGCAGGGGGAATCCGCTAATTACCTCCCCTGTCCAGGGAGAGGCACTAGATGCTACCTGCATTTCCAGCAAAACCCCCGCCTTTCCCCGGCAGCCCGCACTGGGAGTCACTCTGGGAAGACACGCGAAGGGCTCCTAGGTTATCCCGGGTGATGCATAGTGATGACGGAAACTCCCCACATTCAGAATTCCGGAAAAAGTCTGACTGTGTGAGGGAGGTTTGGGACCGCCCTCCACGCAGCTGCCTATTTTCACTGGTGTACCCTGGCAGTGGGAAGTCCGCTAATTACCTCCCGAGTCCAGGGGGTGGCACTAGATGCTACCTGCCTTTCCAGGCCAACCCCCGCATTTCCCCGGCAGCCCGCGCAGGGAGGGACTCGGGGAAGACACGCGTAGGGCTCCTAGGCGATCCCGGGCGCTGCAGACAGAAGACGGAACCTCCCCACACTCAGAATTCCGGAACATGGCTGACTGTGTGGGGGAGGTTGGGGCCACTCTCCACGGAGCTGCTTGGTGTCACAGGTGTTCCCTGGCAGGGGGAATTCCGCTAATTACCTCCCCTGTCCAGGGGAGGGCAGTAGATTCTACCTGCATTTCCAGCAAAACCCCCGCCTTTCCCCTTCAGCCTGCACTGGGAGGCACTCTGGGAAGTTATGCGATGGGCTACTAGGAGATCCCGGGTGCTGCAGACAGAAGACGGAACCTCCCCACACTCAGAATTCCGGAACAAGGCTGACTGTGTGGCGGAGGTTTGGGGGCGCCCTCCACGCAACTGACTGGTTTCACGGGTGTTCCCTGGCAGGGGGAATTCCACTAAATACCTCCCGAGTCCAGGGGGAGTCACTAGATGCTACCTGCATTTCCAGCCCAACCCCCGCTTTCCCCGGCAGCCCGCACTGGGTGGCACTCGGGGAAGACACGCGATGGGCTCCTAGGTTGTCCCGGGTGATGCATAGAGATGACGGAACCTCCCCACATTCAGAATTCCGGAAAAAGGCTGACTGTGTGAGGGAGCTTTGGGACCGCCCTCCACTCAGCTGCCTGGTGTCACAGGTGTTCCCTGGCAGGGGGAAGTCCGCTAATTGCCTCCCCTCTCCAGGGGGAGTCACTAGATGCTACCTGTATTTCCAGCCCAAAACCCGCCTTTCCCCTGCAGCCAGCAATGGAAGGCACTCGGGGAAGACACGAGAAAGGCTCCTAGGATATCCCGGGTGCTGCATAGAAATGACGGAACTTCCCCACATTCAGAATTCTGGAACACGGCTGACTGTGTGGGGGAGATTTTGGGCCGCCCTCTACGCAGCTGCCTATTTTCACTGGTGTACCCTGGCAGTGGGAAGTCCGCTAATTATCTCCCGAGTCCAGGGGGTGGCACTAGATGCTACCTGCCTTTCCAGAACAACCCCCGCCTTTACCCGGCAGCCTGCACCGGTAGGCACTCGGGGAAGACACGCGAAGGGCTCCTAGGAGATCCCGGGTGCTGCAGACAGATGACGGAACCTCCCAACACTCAGAATTCCGGAACATGGCTGACTGTGTGGGGGAGGTTTGGGGCCGCCCTCCACGCAGCTGCCTGGTGTCACAGGTGTTCCCTGGCAGGAGGAATCCGCTAATTACCTCCCCTATCCAGGGGGAGGCACTAGATGCTACCTGCATTTCCAGCCCAACCCCCGCCTTTCCCCGGCAGCCCGCACTGGGAGGGACTCAGGGAAGACACGCGAAGGGCTGCTAAGTTATCCCGGGTTATGCATAGAGATGACGGAACCTCCCCACATTCAGAATTCCGGAAAAAGCCTGACTGTGTGAGGTAGGTTTGGGATCGCCCTCCGCGCAGCTGCCTGGTGTCACAGGTGTTCCCTGGCAGGGGGAAGACCGCTAATTGCCTCCCCTCTCCAGGGGGAGTCACTAGATGCTACCTGCATTTCCAGCCCAACACCCGCCTTTCCCCGGCAGCCAGCAATGGAAGGCACTCGGGGAAGACACGCGAAGGGCTCCTAGGATATCCCGGGTTCTGCATAGAAATGACGGAACCTCCCCACATTCAGAATTCTGGAACAAGTTTGACTGTGTGGGGGAGGTTTGGGGCCGCCCTCCACGCAGCTGCCTATTTTCACTGGTCTACCCTGGCAGTGGGAAGTCCGCTAATTACCTGCCGAGTCCAGGGGGTGGCACTAGATGCTACCTGCATTTCCAGAACAACCCCCGGCTTTCCCGGCAGCCCGCACAGGGAGTCACTCGGGGAAGACACGCGAAGGGCTCCTAAGTTATACCGGGTGCTGCATAGAGATGACGGAACCTCCCCACATTCAGAATCCCGGAAAAAGTCTGACTGTGGGGGGAGGTTTGGGGCCGACCTCCACGCAGCTGCCTGGTGTCACAGGTGTTCCCTGGCAGGGGGAAGTCCGTTAATTGCCTCCCCTGTCCAGGGGGAGTCACTAGATGCTACCTGCATTTCCAGGCCAACCCCCGCATTTCCCCTGCAGCCCGCGCAGGGAGGGACTCGGGGAAGACACGCGAAGGGCTCCTAGGCGATCCCGGGCGCTGCAGACTGAAGACGGAACCTCCCCACACTCAGAATTCCGGAACATGGCTGACTGTGTGGGGGAGGTTTGGGGTCACCCTCCACGCAGCTGCTTGGTGTCACAGGTGTTCCCTGGCAGGGGGAAGTCCGCTAATTACCTCCCCTGTCCAGGGGGAGGCAGTAGATTCTACCTGCATTTCCAGCACAACCCCCGCCTTTCCCCTTCAGCCTGCACTGGGAGGCACTCTGGGAAGTTATGCGATGGGCTCCTAGGAGATCCCGGTTGCTGCAGACAGAAGACGGAACCTCCCCACACTCAGAAATCCGGAACAAGGCTGACTGTGTGGGGGAGGTTTGGGGGCGCCCTCCACGCAGCTGCCTGGTTTCACAGGTGTTCCCTGGCAGGGGGAAGTCCGCTAATTACCTCCCCTGTCCAGGGGGAGGCAGTAGATTCTACCTGCATTTCCAGCACAACCCCCGCCTTTCCCCTTCAGCCTGCACTGGGAGGCACTCTGGGAAGTTATGCGATGGGCTCCTAGGAGATCCCGGTTGCTGCAGACAGAAGACGGAACCTCCCCACACTCAGAAATCCGGAACAAGGCTGACTGTGTGGGGGAGGTTTGGGGCCGCCCTCCACGCAGCTGCCTATTTTCACTGGTCTACCCTGGCAGTGGGAAGTCCGCTAATTACCTCCCGAGTCCAGGGGGTGGCACTAGATGCTACCAGCCTTTCCAGAACAACCCCCGCCTTTCCCCGGCAGCCTGCAGCGGGAGGCACTCGGGGAAGACACGCGAAGTGCTCCTAGGAGATCCCGGGTGCTGCAGACAGATGACGGAACCTCCCAACACTCAGAATTCCGGAAAAAGTCTGACTGTGTGGGGGAGATTTGGGGCCGCCCTCCACGCAGCTGCCTGGTGTCACAGGTGTTCCCTGGCAGGGGGAATCCGCTAATTACCTCCCCTGTCCAGGGAGAGGCACTAGATGCTACCTGCATTTCCAGCCAAACCCCCGCCTTTCCCCGGCAGCCCGCACTGGGAGTCACTCTGGGAAGACACGCGAAGGGCTCCTAGGTTATCCCGGGTGATGCATAGTGATGACGGAAACTCCCCACATTCAGAATTCTGGAAAAAGTCTGACTGTGTGAGGGAGGTTTGGGACCGCCCTCCACGCAGCTGCCTATTTTCACTGGTGTACCCTGGCAGTGGGAAGTCCGCTAATTACCTCCCGAGTCCAGGGGGTGGCACTAGATGCTACCTGCCTTTCCAGGCCAACCCCCGCATTTCCCCGGCAGCCCGCGCAGGGAGGGACTCGGGGAAGACAGGCGTAGGGCTCCTAGGCGATCCCGGGCGCTGCAGACAGAAGACGGAACCTCCCCACACTCAGAATTCCGGAACATGGCTGACTGTGTGGGGGAGGTTTGGGGCCACTCTCCACGGAGCTGCTTGGTGTCACAGGTGTTCCCTGGCAGGAGGAATCCGCTAATTACCTCCCCTGTCCAGGGGGAGGCACTAGATGCTACCTGCATTTCCAGACCAACCCCCGCATTTCCCCGGCAGCCCGCAATGTGAGGCACTCGGGGAAGACACGCGAAGGGCTCCTAGGTTATCCCGGGTGCTGCATAGAGATGAGGGAACCTCCCCACATTCAGAATTCTGGAAATAGGCTGACTGTGTAGGGGAGGTTTGAGGCCGCCCTCCACGCAGATGCCTGGTGTCACAGGTGTTCCCTGGCAGGGGGAAGTCCGCTAATTACCTCCCCTGTCCAAGAGGAGGCACTAGATGCTACCTGCATTTCCAGCCCAACCCCCTCATTCCCCGGCAGCCTGCACCGGGAGGCACTCGGGGAAGACACGCGAAGGGCTCCTAGGAGATGCCGGGTGCTGCAGACAGAAGACTGAACCTCCCCACACTCAGAATTCCGGAACACGGCTGACTGTGAGGGGGAGTTTGGAGCCGCACTCCACGCAGCTGCCTATTTTCACTGGTGTACCCTGGCAGTGAGTAGTCCGCTAATTACCTCCCGAGTCCAGGGGGAGGCACTAGATGCTACCTGCCTTTCCAGCTCAACCCCCGCCTTTCCCCGGCAGCCCGCGCAGTGAGGGATTCCGGGAAGTCACGCGAAGTGCTCCTAGGCGATCCCGGGCGCTGCAGACAGAAGACGGAACCTCCCCACACTCAGAATTCCGGAACATGGCTGACTGTGTGGGGGAGGTTTGGGGACGCCCTCCACGCAGCTGCCTGGTGTCACAGGTGTTCCCTGGCAGGGGGAATCCGCTAATTACCTCTCCTGTCCAGGGGGAGGCACTAGATGCTACCTGCATTTCCAGCCCAACCCCCGCTTTCCCCGGCAGCCCACACTGGGAGGCATTCGGGGAAGACAAGCGAAGGGCTCCTAGGTTATCCCGGGTGATGCATAGAGATGACGGAACCTCCCCACATTCAGAATTCGGAAAAAGGCTGACTGTGTGAGGGAGGTTTGGGACCGCCCTCCACGCAGCCGCCTGGTGTCACAGGTGTTCCCTGGCAGGGGGAAGTCCGCTAATTGCCTCCCCTCTCCAGGGGGAGTCACTAGGAGCTACCTGTATTTCCAGCCCAAAACCCGCCTTTCCCCTGCAGCCAGGAATGGAAGGCACTCGGGGAAGACACGCGAAAGGCTCCTAGGATATCCCGGGTGCTGCATAGAAATGTCGGAACTTCCCCACATTCAGAAATCTTGCACACGTCTGACTGTGTGGGGGAGCTTTTGTGCCGCCCTCCACGAGGCTGCCTATTTTCACTGGTGTACCCTGGCAGTGGGAAGTCCGCTAATTACCTCCCGAGTCCAGGGGGTGGCACTAGATGCTACCTGCATTTCCAGAACAACCCCCGCCTTTACCCGCCAGCCCGCACTGGGAGGCACTCGGGGAAGACACGCGAAGGGCTCCTAAGTTATCCCAGATGCTGCATAGTGATGACGGAACCTCCTCATACTCAGAATTCCGGAACACGGCTGAATGTGTGGGGGAGGTTAGGGCCGCCCTCCACGCAGATGCCTGTTGTTACAGGTGTTTCCTCACAGGGGAAATTCCGCTAATTACCTCCCCTGTCCTGGTGGAGGCACTAGATGCTACCTGCATTTCCAGCCCAACCCCCTGATTTTCGGGCAGCCCGCACAGTGAGGCACTCTGGGTAGACACGTGAAGGGCTCCTAGGAGATCCCGGGTGCTGCAGACAGATGACGGAACCTCCCGACACTCAGAATTCCGGAACATGACTGACTGTGTGGGGGAGTTTTGGGGCCGCCCTCCACGCAGGTGCCTGGTGTCACAGGTGTTCCCTGGCAGGGGGAATTCCGCTAATTATCTCCCCTGTCCAGGGGGAGGCACTAGATGCTACCTGCATTTCCAGCCCAACCCCCGCATTTCCCCGGCAGCCCGCACAGGGAAGGACTCGGGGAAGACACGCGAATGGCTCCTAGGCGATCCCGGTTGCTGCGGACAGAAGACGGAACCTCCCCACACTCAGAATTCCGGAACATGGCTGACTGTGTGGGGGAGGTTTGGGGCCACACTCCACGCTGCTGCCTGGTGTCACAGGTGTTCCCTGGCAGGGGGAAGTTCGCTAATTAACTCCCCTGTCCAGGGGGAGGCACTAGATGCTACCTGCCTTTCCAGCACAACCCCCGCCTTTCCCCTTCAGCCCGCACTGGGAGGCACTCGGGGAAGACACGCGAAGGGCTCCTAGGTTATCCCGGCTGCTGCATAGAAATGACGGAACCTCCCCACATTCAGAATTCCGAAACACGGCTGACTGTGGGGGAGATTTGGGGCCGCCCTCCACGCAGCTGCCTGGTGTCATAGGTGTTCCCTGGCAGGGGGAATCCGCTAATTAACTCCCCTGTCCAGGGGGAGTCACTAGAAGCTACCTGCATTTCCAGCCCAACCCCCGCCTTTCACCTGCAGCCCGCACTGGGAGGCACTCTGGGAAGACATGCGATGGGCTCCTAGGCGATCCCGGGTGCTGCAGACAGAAGACGGAACCTCCCCACACTCAGAAATCCGGAACACGGCTGACTGTGTGGGGGATGTTTCAGGCCGCCCTCCACGCAGCTGCCTGATGTCACAGGTGTTCCCTGGCAGGGGGAAATCCGCTAATTACCTCCCCGGTCCAGGGGGAGGCAATAGATGCAACCTGCATTTCCAGCACAAACCCCGCCTTTCCCCGGCAGCCAGCAATGGAATGCACTCGGAGAAGACACGCGAAGGGCTCCTAGGTTATCCCGGGTGCTGCATTGAGATGACGGTACCTCCCCACACTCAGAATTCCGGAACACGGCTGACTGTGTGGGAGAGGTTTAGGGCCGCCCTCCACGCAGCTGCCTGATGTCACAGGTGTTCCCTGGCAGGGGGAATTCCGCTAATTACCTCCCCTGTCCAGGGGGAGTCACTAGATTCTACCAGCATTTACAGCCCAAATCTCGCCTTTCCCCGCCAGCCCGCACTGGGAGGCACTCGGGGAAGACACGCGAAGTGCTCCTAGGTTATCCCAGATTCTGCATAGTGATGACGGAAGCTCCCCATACTCAGAATTCCGGAACATGGCTGACTGTGTGGGTGAGGTTTATGGCCACCATCCACGCAACAGTCTGGTGTCACAGGTGTTCCCAGACAAGGGAAAATCCGCTAATTACCTCCCCTGTCCAGGTGGAGGCACTAGATGCTACCTGCATTTCCAGCCCAACCCCCGCATTTCCCCGGAATCCCGCACTGGGAGGCACTCGGGGAAGACATGCGAAGGGCTCCTAGGTTATCCCGGGAGCTGCATAGAGATGACGGAACCTCCCCACATTCAGAAATCAGGAAAAAGTCTGACTGAGTGGGGGAGGTTTGGGGCCGCCCTCCACGCAGCTGCCTGGTGTCACAGGTGTTCCCTGGCATTGGGAAGTCCGCTAATTACCTCCCCTGTCCAGGGGGAGTCACAATATGCTACCTGCATTTCCAGCCCAACCCCCGCCTTTCCCCGGCATCCCGCACAGTGAGGGACTCGGGGAAGACACTCGAAGGGCTCCTAGGCAATCCCGGTTGCTGCAGACAGAAGACGGAACCTCCCCACACTCAGAATTCCGGAACATGGCTGACTGTGTGGGGGAGGTTTGGGGTCACCCTCCACGCAGCTGCTTGGTGTCACAGGTGTTCCCTGGCAGGGGGAAGTCCGCTAATTACCTCCCCTGTCCAGGGGGAGGCAGTAGATTCTACCTGCATTTCCAGCACAACCCCCGCCTTTCCCCTTCAGCCTGCACTGGGAGGCACTCTGGGAAGTTATGCGATGGGCTCCTAGGAGATCCCGGTTGCTGCAGACAGAAGACGGAACCTCCCCACACTCAGAAATCCGGAACAAGGCTGACTGTGTGGGGGAGGTTTGGGGGCGCCCTCCACGCAGCTGCCTGGTTTCACAGGTGTTCCCTGGCAGGGGGAATTCCACTAAATACCTCACGAGTCCAGGGGGAGTCACTAGATGGTACCTGCATTTCCAGCACAACCCCCGCCTTTCCCCTTCAGCCTGCACTGGGAGGCACTCGGGGAAGACACGCGAAGGGCTCCTAGGATATCCCGGGTGCTGCATAGAGATGACGGAACCTCCCCACATTCAGAATTCTGGAACACGGCTGACTGTGTGGGGGAGGTTTGGGGCCGCCCTCCACGCAGCTGCCTATTTTCACTGGTCTACCCTGGCAGTGGGAAGTCCGCTAATTACCTCCCGAGTCCAGGGGGTGGCACTAGATGCTACCAGCCTTTCCAGAACAACCCCCGCCTTTCCCCGGCAGCCTGCAGCGGGAGGCACTCGGGGAAGACACGCGAAGTGCTCCTAGGAGATCCCGGGTGCTGCAGACAGATGACGGAACCTCCCAACACTCCGAATTCCGGAAAAAGTCTGACTGTGTTGGGGAGATTTGGGGCCGCCCTCCACGCAGCTGCCTGGTGTCACAGGTGTTCCCTGGCAGGGGGAATCCGCTAATTACCTCCCCTGTCCAGGGAGAGGCACTAGATGCTACCTGCATTTCCAGCCAAACCCCCGCCTTTCCCCGGCAGCCCGCACTGGGAGTCACTCTGGGAAGACACGCGAAGGGCTCCTAGGTTATCCCGGGTGATGCATAGTGATGACGGAAACTCCCCACATTCAGAATTCCGGAAAAAGTCTGACTGTGTGAGGGAGGTTTGGGACCGCCCTCCACGCAGCTGCCTATTTTCACTGGTGTACCCTGGCAGTGGGAAGTCCGCTAATTACCTCCCGAGTCCAGGGGGTGGCACTAGATGCTACCTGCCTTTCCAGGCCAACCCCCGCATTTCCCCGGCAGCCCGCGCAGGGAGGGACTCGGGGAAGACAGGCGTAGGGCTCCTAGGCGATCCCGGGCGCTGCAGACAGAAGACGGAACCTCCCCACACTCAGAATTCCGGAACATGGCTGACTGTGTGGGGGAGGTTTGGGGCCACTCTCCACGGAGCTGCTTGATGTCACAGGTGTTCCCTGGCAGGGGGAAGTCCGCTAATTACCTCCCCTGTCCAGGGGGAGGCAGTAGATTCTACCTGCATTTCCAGCAAAACCCCCGCCTTTCCCCTTCAGCCTGCACTGGAGGCACTCTGGGAAGTTATGCGATGGGCTACTAGGAGATCCCGGGTGCTGCAGACAGAAGACGGAACCTCCCCACACTCAGAATTCCGGAACAAGGCTGACTGTGTGGGGGAGTTTTGGGGGCGCCCTCCACGCAACTGACTGGTTTCACGGGTGTTCCCTGGCAGGGGGAATTCCACTAAATACCTCCCGAGTCCAGGGGGAGTCACTAGATGCTACCTGCATTTCCAGCAAAACCCCCGCCTTTCCCCTTCAGCCCGCACCGGGAGGCACTCGGGGAAGACACGCGAATTGCTCCTAGGAGATCCCGGGTGCTGCAGACAGATGACGGAACCTCCCAACACTCAGAATTCCGGAACATGGCTGACTTTTTGTGGGAGGTTTGGGGCCGCCCTCCACGCAGGTGCCTGGTGTCACAGGTGTTCCCAGACAGGGGAAAGTCCGCTAATTACCTCCCCTGTCCAGGTGGAGGCACTAGATGCTACCTGCATTTCCAGCCCAACACCCTAATTCCCCGGCAGCCCGCACAGGGAGGCACTCTGGGAAGACACGCGAAGGGCTCATAGGAGATCCCGGGTGCTGCAGACAGATGACGGAACCTCCCAACACTCAGAATTCCGAAACATGGCTGACTGTTTCGGGGGGGTTTGGGGAAGAACTCCACGCAGCTGCCTGGTGTCACAGGTGTTCCCTGGCAGGAGGAATCCGCTAATTACCTCCCCTGTCCAGGGGGAGGCACTAGATGCTACCTGCATTTCCAGACCAACCCCCGCATTTCCCCGGCAGCCCGCAATGTGAGGCACTCGGGGAAGACACGCGAAGGGCTCCTAGGTTATCCCGGGTGCTGCATAGAGATGAGGGAACCTCCCCACATTCAGAATTCTGGAAATAGGCTGACTGTGTAGGGGAGGTTTGAGGCCGCCCTCCACGCAGATGCCTGGTGTCACAGGTGTTCCCTGGCAGGGGGAAGTCCGCTAATTACCTCCCCTGTCCAAGGGGAGGCACTAGATGCTACCTGCATTTCCAGCCCAACCCCCTCATTCCCCGGCAGCCTGCACCGGGAGGCACTCGGGGAAGACACGCGAAGGGCTCCTAGGAGATGCCGGGTGCTGCAGACAGAAGACTGAACCTCCCCACACTCAGAATTCCGGAACACGGCTGACTGTGAGGGGGAGTTTGGAGCCGCACTCCACGCAGCTGCCTATTTTCACTGGTGTACCCTGGCAGTGAGTAGTCCGCTAATTACCTCCCGAGTCCAGGGGGAGGCACTAGATGCTACCTGCCTTTCCAGCTCAACCCCCGCCTTTCCCCGGCAGCCCGCGCAGTGAGGGACTCCGGGAAGTCACGCGAAGTGCTCCTAGGCGATCCCGGGCGCTGCAGACAGAAGACGGAACCTCCCCACACTCAGAATTCCGGAACATGGCTGACTGTGTGGGGGAGGTTTGGGGACGCCCTCCACGCAGCTGCCTGGTGTCACAGGTGTTCCCTGGCAGGGGGAATCCGCTAATTACCTCTCCTGTCCAGGGGGAGGCACTAGATGCTACCTGCATTTCCAGCCCAACCCCCGCTTTCCCCGGCAGCCCACACTGGGAGGCATTCGGGGAAGACAAGCGAAGGGCTCCTAGGTTATCCCGGGTGATGCATAGAGATGACGGAACCTCCCCACATTCAGAATTCGGAAAAAGGCTGACTGTGTGAGGGAGGTTTGGGACCGCCCTCCACGCAGCCGCCTGGTGTCACAGGTGTTCCCTGGCAGGGGGAAGTCCGCTAATTGCCTCCCCTCTCCAGGGGGAGTCACTAGGAGCTACCTGTATTTCCAGCCCAAAACCCGCCTTTCCCCTGCAGCCAGGAATGGAAGGCACTCGGGGAAGACACGCGAAAGGCTCCTAGGATATCCCGGGTGCTGCATAGAAATGTCGGAACTTCCCCACATTCAGAAATCTTGCACACGGCTGACTGTGTGGGGGAGCTTTTGTGCCGCCCTCCACGAGGCTGCCTATTTTCACTGGTGTACCCTGGCAGTGGGAAGTCCGCTAATTACCTCCCGAGTCCAGGGGGTGGCACTAGATGCTACCTGCATTTCCAGAACAACCCCCGCCTTTACCCGCCAGCCCGCACTGGGAGGCACTCGGGGAAGACACGCGAAGGGCTCCTAAGTTATCCCAGATGCTGCATAGTGATGACGGAACCTCCTCATACTCAGAATTCCGGAACATGGCTGACTGTGTGGGTGAGGTTTAGGGCCACACTCCACGCAACAGTCTGGTGTCACAGGTGTTCCCACACAAGGGAAAATCCGCTAATTACCTCCCCTATGCAGGTGGGGCACCAGATGCTCCCTGCATTTCCAGCCCAACCCCCGCATTTCCCCGTCAGCAAGCACTGGGGGGCACTCGGGGAAGACATGCGAAGGGCTCCTAGGTTATCCCGGGAGCTGCATAGAGATGACGGAACCACCCCACATTCAGCAATCAGGAAAAAGTCTGACTGAGTGGGGGAGGTTTGGGGCCGCCCTGCACGCAGCTGCCTGGTGTCACAGGTGTTCCCTGGCAGGGGGAAGTTCGCTAATTAACTCCCCTGTCCAGGGGGAGGCACTAGATGCTACCTGCCTTTCCAGCACAACCCCCGCCTTTCCCCGGCATCCCGCACAGTGAGGGACTCGGGGAAGACACGCGAAAGGCTCCTAGGCGATCCCGGTTGCTGCAGACAGAAGACGGAACCTCCCCACCCTCAGAATTCCGGAACATGGCTGACTGTGTGGGGGAGGTTTGGGGCCACACTCCACGCAGCTGCCTGGTGTCACAGGTGTTCCCTCGCAGGGGGAAGTCCGCTAATTACCACCCCTGTCCAGGGGGTGTCACTAGATGCTACCTGCATTTCCAGCCCAACCCCCGCCTTTTCCTGGCAGCCCGCAATGGGAGGGACTCGGGGAAGACACGCGAATGGCTCCTAGGAGATCCCGGGTTCTGCAGACAGAAGACGGAACCTCCCCACACTCAGAATTCCGAAACACGCCTGATTGGGTGGGAGAGGTTTAGGGCCACCCTCCACGCAGCTGCCTGTTGTCACAGGTGTTCCCTGGCAGGGGGAAGTCCGCTAATAACCTCCCCTGTCCAGGGGGAGGCACTAGATGCTACCTGCATTTCCAGCACAACCCCCGCATTTCCCCTTCAGCCCGCACTGGGAGGCACTCGGGGAAGTTATGCAATGGGCTGCTAGGAGATCCCGAGTGCTGCAGACAGAAGATGGAACCTCCCCACACATAGAATTCCGGAACACGGCTGACTGTGTGGGGGAGGCTTAGGTTCGCCCTCCACGAAGCTGCCTTGTGTCACAGGTGTTCCCTGGCAGGGGGAATTTCGCTAATTACCTCCCCTGTCCAGGGGGAGTCACTAGATGCTACCTGCATTTACAGCACAAACCTCGCCTTTCCCCGCCAGCCAGCACTGGGAGGCACTCGGGGAAGACACGCGAATGGCTCCTACGTTATCCCAGGTGCTGCATAGTGATGACGGAACCTCCCCACACTCAGAATTCCGGAACACGGCTGAATGTGTGGGGGAGGTTAGGGCCGCCCTCCACGCAGATGCCTGTTGTTACAGGTGTTTCCTCACAGGGGAAATTCCGCTAATTACCTCCCCTGTCCTGGTGGAGGCACTAGATGCTACCTGCATTTCCAGCCCAACCCCCTGATTTTCGGGCAGCCCGCACAGTGAGGCACTCTGGGTAGACACGTGAAGGGCTCCTAGGAGATCCCGGGTGCTGCAGACAGATGACGGAACCTCCCGACACTCAGAATTCCGGAACATGACTGACTGTGTGGGGGAGTTTTGGGGCCGCCCTCCACGCAGGTGCCTGGAGTCACAGGTGTTCCCTGGCAGGGGGAATTCCGCTAATTATCTCCCCTGTCCAGGGGGAGGCACTAGATGCTACCTGCATTTCCAGCCCAACCCCCGCATTTCCCCGGCAGCCCGCACAGGGAAGGACTCGGGGAAGACACGCGAATGGCTCCTAGGCGATCCCGGTTGCTGCGGACAGAAGACGGAACCTCCCCACACTCAGAATTCCGGAACATGGCTGACTGTGTGGGGGAGGTTTGGGGCCACACTCCACGCTGCTGCCTGGTGTCACAGGTGTTCCCTGGCAGGGGGAAGTTCGCTAATTAGCTCCCCTGTCCAGGGGGAGGCACTAGATGCTACCTGCCTTTCCAGCACAACCCCCGCCTTTCCCCTTCAGCCCGCACTGGGAGGCACTCGGGGAAATTATGCGATGGGCTGCTAGGAGATCCCGGGTGATGCAGACAGAAGACGGAACCTCCCAACACTCAGAATTCCGGAACACGGCTGACAGTGTGGGAGAGCTTTAGGGCCGCCCTCCACGCAGCTGCCTGGTGTCACAGGTGTTCCCTCGCAGGGGGAAGTCCGCTAATTACCACCCCTGTCCAGGGGGAGTCACTAGATGCTACCTGCATTTCCAGCCCAACCCCCGCCTTTTCCCGGCAGCCCTCACTGGGAGGGACTCGGGGAAGACACGCGAAGGGCTCCTAGGTTATCCCGGCTGCTGCATAGAAATGACGGAACCTCCCCACATTCAGAATTCCGGAACACGGCTGACTGTGGGGGAGATTTGGGGCCGCCCTCCACGCAGCTGCCTGGTGTCATAGGTGTTCCCTGGCAGGGGGAATCCGCTAATTAACTCCCCTGTCCAGGGGGAGTCACTAGAAGCTACCTGCATTTCCAGCCCAACCCCCGCCTTTCACCTGCAGCCCGCACTGGGAGGCACTCTGGGAAGACATGCGATGGGCTCCTAGGCGATCCCGGGTGCTGCAGACAGAAGACGGAACCTCCCCACACTCAGAATTCCGGAACACGGCTGACTGTGTGGGAGAGGTTTAGGGCCGCCCTCCACGCAGCTGCCTGATGTCACAGGTGTTCCCTGGCAGGGGGAATTCCGCTAATTACCTCCCCTGTCCAGGGGGAGTCACTAGATTCTACCAGCATTTACAGCCCAAATCTCGCCTTTCCCCGCCAGCCCGCACTGGGAGGCACTCGGGGAAGACACGCGAAGTGCTCCTAGGTTATCCCAGATTCTGCATAGTGATGACGGAAGCTCCCCATACTCAGAATTCCGGAACATGGCTGACTGTGTGGGTGAGGTTTATGGCCACCATCCACGCAACAGTCTGGTGTCACAGGTGTTCCCAGACAAGGGAAAATCCGCTAATTACCTCCCCTGTCCAGGTGGAGGCACTAGATGCTACCTGCATTTCCAGCCCAACCCCCGCATTTCCCCGGAATCCCGCACTGGGAGGCACTCGGGGAAGACATGCGAAGGGCTCCTAGGTTATCCCGGGAGCTGCATAGAGATGACGGAACCTCCCCACATTCAGAAATCAGGAAAAAGTCTGACTGAGTGGGGGAAGTTTGGGGCCGCCCTCCACGCAGCTGCCTGGTGTCACAGGTGTTCCCTGGCAGGGGGAAGTCCGCTAATTACCTCCCCTGTCCAGGGGGAGTCACAATATGCTACCTGCATTTCCAGCCCAACCCCCGCCTTTCCCCGGCATCCCGCACAGTGAGGGACTCGGGGAAGACACTCGAAGGGCTCCTAGGCAATCCCGGTTGCTGCAGACAGAAGACGGAACCTCCCCACACTCAGAATTCCGGAACATGGCTGACTGTGTGGGGGAGGTTTGGGGCCACGCTCCACGAAGCTGCCTGGTGTCACAGGTGTTCCCTGGCAGGGGGAAGTCCGCTAATTACCTCCCCTGTCCAGGGGGAGTCACTAGATGCTACCTGCATTTACAGCCCAAACCTCGCCTTTCCCCGCCAGCCCGCACTGGGAGGCACTCCGGGAAGACACGCGAAGGGCTCCTAAGAAATCCCGGGTGCTGCAGACCGAAGACGGAACCTCCCCACACTGAGAATTCCGGAACACCGCTGAATGTGTGGGAGAGATTTAGGGCCGCCCTCCACGCAGCTGCCTGGTGTCACAGGTGTTCCCTCGCAGGGGGAATTCCGCTAATTACCACCCCTGTCCAGGGGGAGTCACTAGATGCTACCTGCATTTCCAGCCCAACCACGGCATTTCCCCGGAAGCCCGCACAGGGAGGGACTCGGGGAAGACACGCGAAACTCTCCTAGGTAATCCCGGGTGCTGCAGACAGAAGACGGAACCTCCCCACACTCAGAATTCCGGAACATGGCTGACTGTGTGGGGGAGGTTTGGGGCCACACTCCACGCAGCTGCCTGGTGTCACAAGTGTTCCGTGGCATAGGGAAGTCCGCTAATAACCTCCCCTGTCCAGGGGGAGGCACTAGATGCTACCTGCATTTCCAGCACAACCCCCGCCTTTCCCCTTCAGCCCGCACTGGGAGGCACTCGGGGAAGTTATGCAATGGGCTGCTAGGAGATCCCGGGTGCTGAAGACATTAACGGAACCTTCCCACATTAAGAATTCCGGAAAAAGTCTGACTGTTTGGGGGAGGCTTAGGGCCGCCCTCCACGCAGCTGCCTGGTGTCACAGGTGTTCCCTAGCAGGGGGAAGTCCGCTAATTACCTCCCCTGTCCAGGTGGAGGCACGAGATGCTACCTGCATTTCCAGCCCAACCCCCGCCTTTCCCCGGCAGCCCGCAATGGGAGGGACTCGGGGAAGACACGCGAAGTGCTCCTAGGAGCTTCCGGGTGCTGCAGACAGAAGACGGAACCTCCCCACACTCAGAATTCCGGAACACGGCTGACTGTTTGGGAGAGTTTCAGGGCCGCCCTCCACGCAGCTGCCTGGTGTCACAGGTGTTCCCTCGCAGGGGGAAGTCCGCTAATTACCTCACCTGTCCAGGGGGAGTCACTAGATGCTACCTGCATTTACACCCCAAACCTCGCCTTTCCCCGCCAGCCCGCAATGGGAGCCAATCGGGGAAGACACGCGAAGGGCTCCTAAGAGATCCCGGGTGCTGCAGACAGAAGACGGAACCTCCCCACACTCAGAATTCCGGAACACGGCTGACTGTGTGGGATAGTTTTAGGGCCGCCCTCCACGCAGCTATCTGGTGTCACAGGTGTTCCCTCGCAGGGGGAAGTCCGCTAATTACCACCCCTGTCCAGGGGGAGTCACTAGATGCTACCTGCATTTCCAGCCCAACCCCCGCCTTTTCCTGGCAGCCGCACTGGGAGGGACTCGGGGAAGACACGCGAAGGGCTCCTAGGAAATTCCGGGTTCTGCAGACAGAAGACGGAACCTCCCCACACTCAGAATTCCGAAACACGGCTGACTGTGTGGGAGAGGTTTAGGGCCGCCCTCCACGCAGCTGCCTGGTGTCACAGGTTTTCCCTCGCAGGGGGAAGTCCGCTAATTACCAGCCCTGTCCAGGGGGAGTCACTAGATGCTACCTGCATTTACAGCACAAACCTCGCCTTTCCCCGCCAGACCGCACTGGGAGGCACTCGGTGAAGACACGCGAATGGCTCCTAGGTTATCCCAGGTGCTGCATAGTGATGACGGAACCTCCCCACACTCAGAATACCGGAACACGGCTGACTGTGTGGGGGAGGTTAGGGCCGCCCTCCACGCAGTAGCTTGTTGTTACAGGGGTTTCCTCGCAGGGGAAATTCCGCTAATAACCTCCCCTGTCCTTGTGGAGGCACTAGATGCTACCTGCATTTCCAGCCCAACCTCCTGCTTCCCCGGCAGTCCGCACAGTGAGGCACTCTGGGAAGACACGCGAAGGGCTCCTAGGAGATCCCGGGTGCTGCAGACAGATGACGGAACCTCCCGACACTCAGAATTCCGGAACATGGCTGACTGTGTGGGGGAGGTTTGGGGCCACACTCCACGCTGCTGACTGGTGTCACAGGTGTTCCCTGGCAGGGTGAAGTTCGCTAATTACCTCCCCTGTCCAGGGGGAGGCACTAGATGCTACCTGCCTTTCCAGCACATCCCCCGCCTTTCCCCTACAGCCCGCACTGGGAGGCACTCGGGGAAGTTATGCGATGGGCTGCTAGGAGATCCCGGGTGCTGCAGACAGAAGACGGAACCTCCCCACACATAGAATTCCGGAAAACGGCTGACTGTGTGGGGGAGTTTTAGGTTCGTCTCCAACGAAGCTGCCTGTTGTCACAGGTGTTCCCTGGCAGGGGGAAGGCCGCTAATTACCTCCCCTGTCCAGGGGGAAGCACTAGATGCTACCTGCATTTCCAGCCCAACCCCCAAATTTCCCCGGCAGCCCGCACAGGTAGGGACTCGGGGAAGACACGCGAAAGGCTCCTAGGCGTTCCCGGTTGCTGCAGACAGAAGACGGAACCTCCCCACACTCAGAATTCCGGAAGAAGGCTGACTGTGTGGGGGAGGTTTAGGGCCGCCCTCCACGCAGCTGCCTGGTGTCACAGGTTTTCCCTCGCAGGGGGACGTCCGCTAAATTCCTCCCTTGTCCAGGTGGAGGCAGTAGATGCTACCTGCATTTCCAGCCAAACCCCCGCCTTTCCCCGGCAGCTCGCACAGAGAGGGACTCGGGGAAGTCACGCGAAGGGCTCCTAGGAGATCCCTGGTGCTGCAGACAGAAGACGGAACCTCGCCACACTCAGAATTCAGGAACACGGCTGACTGTTTGGGAGAGTTTTAGGGCCGCCCTCCACGCAGCTGCCAGGTGTCACAGGTGTTCCCTCGCAGGGGGAAGTCCGCTAATTACCTCCCCTGTCCAGGAGGAGTCACTAGATGCTACCTGCATTTCCAGCCCAACCCCCGCATTTTCCCGGCAGCCCGCACTGGGAGGGACTCGGGGAAGACACGCGAAGGGCTCCTAGGTTATACCGGCTGCTGCATAGAAATGACGGAACCTCCCCACATTCAGAATTCCGGAACACGGCTGACTGTGGGGGAGATTTGGGGCCGCCCTCCACGCAGCTGCCTGGTGTCATAGGTGTTCCCTGGCAGGGGGAATCCGCTAATTAACTCCCCTGTCCAGGGGGAGTCACTAGAAGCTACCTGCATTTCCAGCCCAACCCCCGCCTTTCACCTGCAGCCCGCACTGGGAGGCACTCTGGGAAGACATGCGATGGGCTCCTAGGCGATCCCGGGTGCTGCAGACAGAAGACGGAACCTCCCCACACTCAGAATTCCGGAACACGGCTGACTGTGTGGGGGATGTTTCAGGCCGCCCTCCACGCAGCTGCCTGATGTCACAGGTGTTCCCTGGCAGGGGGAAATCCGCTAATTACCTCCCCGGTCCAGGGGGAGGCAATAGATGCAACCTGCATTTCCAGCACAAACCCCGCCTTTCCCCGGCAGCCAGCAATGGAATGCACTCGGAGAAGACACGCGAAGGGCTCCTAGGTTATCCCGGGTGCTGCATTGAGATGACGGTACCTCCCCACACTCAGAATTCCGGAACACGGCTGACTGTGTGGGAGAGGTTTAGGGCCGCCCTCCACGCAGCTGCCTGATGTCACAGGTGTTCCATGGCAGGGGGAATTCCGCTAATTACCTCCCCTGTCCAGGGGGAGTCACTAGATTCTACCAGCATTTACAGCCCAAATCTCGCCTTTCCCCGCCAGCCCGCACTGGGAGGCACTCGGGGAAGACACGCGAAGTGCTCCTAGGTTATCCCAGATTCTGCATAGTGATGACGGAAGCTCCCCATACTCAGAATTCCGGAACATGGCTGACTGTGTGGGTGAGGTTTATGGCCACCATCCACGCAACAGTCTGGTGTCACAGGTGTTCCCAGACAAGGGAAAATCCGCTAATTACCTCCCCTGTCCAGGTGGAGGCACTAGATGCTACCTGCATTTCCAGCCCAACCCCCGCATTTCCCCGGCAGCCCGCACTGGGAGGCACTCGGGGAAGACATGCGAAGGTCTCCTAGGTTTTCCCTGGAGCTGCATAGAGATGACGGAACCTCCCCACATTCAGAAATCAGGAAAAAGTCTGACTGAGTGGGGGAGGTTTGGGGTCGCCCTCCACGCAGCTGCCTGGTGTCACAGGTGTTCCCTGGCAGGGGGAAGTCCGCTAATTACCTCCCCTGTCCAGGGGGAGTCACAATATGCTACCTGCATTTCCAGCCCAACCCCCGCCTTTCCCCGGCATCCCGCAAAGTGAGGGACTCGGGGAAGACACGCGAAGGGCTCCTAGGCAATCCCGGTTGCTGCAGACAGAAGACGGAACCTCCCCACACTCAGAATTCCGGAACATGGCTGACTGTGTGGGAGAGTTTCAGGGCCGCCCTCCACGCAGCTGCCTGGTGTCACAGGTGTTCCCTCGCAGGGGGAAGTCCGCTAATTACCTCCCCTGTCCAGGTGGATGCACGAGATGCTACCTGCATTTCCAGAACATCCCCTGCCGTTTCCCGGCAGCCCGCACTGGGAGGCACTCGGGGAAGATACGCGAAGGGCTCTTACGAGATCCCGGGTGCTGAAGACAGAAGACGGAACCTCCCCACACTCAGAATTCCGGAACACGACTGACTGTTTGGGAGAGTTTCAGGGCCGCCCTCCACGCAGCTGCCTGGTGTCACAGGTGTTCCCTCGCAGGTGTAAGTCCGCTAATTACCTCCCCTGTCCAGGTGGAGGCACGAGATTCTACCTGCATTTCCAGCCCAGCCCCGCCTTTCCCCGGCAGCCCGCACTGGGAGGGACTCGGGGAAGTCACGCGAAGTTCTCCTAGGAGATCCCGGGTGCTGCAGACAGAAGACGGAACCTCCCCACACTCAGAATTCCGGAACACGACTGACTGTTTGGGAGAGTTTCAGGGCCGCCCTCCACGCAGCTGCCTGGTGTCACAGGTGTTCCCTCGCAGGGGGAAGTCCGCTAATTACCTCCACTGTCCAGGGGGAGTCATTAGATGCTACCTGCATTTACAGCCAAAACCTCGCCTTTCCCCGCCAGCCCGCAATGGGAGCCAATCGGGGAAGACACGCGAAGGGCTCCTAAGAGATCCCGGGTGCTGCAGACAGAAGACGGAACCTCCCCACACTCAGAATTCCGGAACACGGCTGACTGTGTGGGATAGTTTTAGGGCCGCCCTCCACGCAGCTACCTGGTCTCACAGGTGTTCCCTCGCAGGGGGAAGTCCGCTAATTACCACCCCTGTCCAGGGGGAGTCACTAGATGCTACCTGCATTTCCAGCCCAATCCCCGCATTTTCCCGGCAGCCGCACTGGGAGGGACTCGGGGAAGACACGCGAAGGGCTCCTAGGAGATTCCGGGTTCTGCAGACAGAAGACGGAACCTCCCCACACTCAGAATTCCGAAACACGGCTGACTGTGTGGGAGAGTTTTAGGGCCGCCCTCCACGCAGCTGCCTGGTGTCACAGGTGTTCCCTCGCAGGGGGAAGTCCGCTAATTACCACCCCTGTCCAGGGGGAGTCACTAGATGCTACCTGCATTTACAGCACAAACCTCGCCTTTCCCCGCCAGCCCGCACTGGGAGGCACTCGGTGAAGACACGCGAATGTCTCCTAGGTTATCCCAGGTGCTGCATAGTGATGACGGAACCTCCCCACACTCAGAATTCCGGAACACGGCTGACTGTGTGGGGGAGGTTAGGGCCGCCCTCCACGCAGCTGCCTGTTGTTACAGGTGTTCCCTCGCAGGGGAAATTCCGCTAATAACCTCCCCTGTCCTGGTGGAGGCACTACATGCTACCTGCATTTCCAGCCCAACCCCCTGATTCCCCGGCAGCCCGCACAGTGAGGCACTCTGGGAAGACACGCGAAGGGCTCCTAGGAGATCCCGGGTGCTGCAGACAAATGACGGAACCTCCCGACACTCAGAATTCCGGAACATGGCTGACTGTGTGGCGGAGGTTTTGGGCCGCCCTCCACGCATCTGCCTGGAGTCACAGGTGTTCCCTGGCAAGGGAAAGTTCGCTAATTACCTACCCTGTTCAGGGGGAGGCACTAGATGCTACCCGCCTTTCCACAACATCCCCTGCCTTTCCCCGGTAGCCCGCACTGGGAGGGAATCGGGGAACATACGCGAAGGGCTCTTAGGAGATCCCGGGTGCTGCAGACAGATGACGGAACCTCCCCACACTCAGTATTCCGGAACACGGCTGACTGTGTGGGGGAGGTTTAGCGCCGCCCTCCACGAAGCTGCCTGGTGTCACAGGTGTTCCCTGGCAGGGGGAAGGCCGCTAATTACCTCCCCTGTCCAGGGGGAGGAACTAGATGTTACCTGCATTTCCAGCACAACCCCCGCCATTCCCCGGCATCAAGCAATGGAAAGCTCTTGGGGAAGACACGCGAAGGGCTCCTAGGTTATCCCGAGTGCTGCATAGAAATGACGGAACCTCCACACATTCAGAATTCCGGAACACGGCTGACTGTGTGGGGGAGGTTTGGGGCCGCCCTCCACGCAGCTGCCTGGTGTCACAGGTGTTCGCTGGCAGGGGGAATCCGCTAATTACCTCCCCTGTCCAGGGGAAGTCACTAGAAGCTACCTGCATTTCCAGCACAACCCCTGCCTTTCCCCGGCTGCCCGCACTGGGAGGCACTCGGGGAAGACATGAGAAGGGCTCCTAGATTATCCCGGGTGCTGCATAGAGATGACGGGACCTCCCCACATTCAGAAATCCGGAAAAAATCTGACTGAGTGGGGGAGGTTTGGGGCCGTCCTCCACGCAGCTGCCTGGTGTCACATGTGTTCCCTGGCAGGGGGAAGTCCGCTAATTACATCCCCTGTCCAGGGGGAGTCACTAGATGCTACCTGCATTTACAGCCCAAACCTCGCCTTTCCCCGCCAGCTCGCACTGGGAGGCACTCGGGGAAGACACGCGAAGGGCTCCTAAGAGATCCCGGGTGCTGCAGACTGAAGACGGAACCTCCCCACACTCAGAATTCCGGAACACGGCTGACTGTGTGGGAGAGTTTTAGGGCCTCCCTCCACGCAGCTGCCTGGTGTCACAGGTGTTCCCTCGCAGGGGTAAGTCCGCTAATTACCACCCCTGTCCAGGGGGAGTCACTAGATGCTACCTGCTTTTCCAGCCCAACCCCCGCGTTTTCCCGGCAGCCCTCACTGGGAGGGACTCGGGGAAGACACGCGAAGGGCTCCTAAGAGATCCCGGGTGCTGCAGACAGAAGACGGAACCTCCCCACACTCAGAATTCCAAAACACGGCTGACTGTGTGGGAGAGGTTTAGGGCCGCCCTCCACGCAGCTGCCTGATGTCACAGGTGTTCCCTCTCAGGGGGAAGTCCGCTAATTACCACCCCTGTCCTGGGGGATTCTCTAGATGCTACCTGCATTTACAGCCCAAACCTCGCTTTCCCCGCCAGCCCGCACTGTGAGGCACTCGGGGAAGACACGCGAAGGGCTCCTAGGTTATCCCAGGTGCTGCATATTGATGACGGAACCTCCCCACACTCAGAATTCCGGAACACGGCTGACTGTGTGGGGGAGTTTAGGGCCGCCCTCCACGCAACTGCCTGTTGTTACAGGTGTTCCCTCGCAGGGGAAATTCCGCTAATTAAGTCCCCTGTCCTGGTGGAGGCACTAGATGCTACCTGCATTTCCAGCCCAACCCCCTGATTCCCCGGCATCCCGCACGGTGAGGCACTCTGGGAAGACACGCGAAGGGCTCCTAGGAGATCCCGGGTGCTGCAGAAAGATGACGGAACCTCCCGACACTCAGAATTCCGGAACATGGCTGACTGTGTGGGGGAGGTTTGGGGCCGACCTCCACGCAGCTGCCTGGAGTCACAGGTGTTCCCTGGCAGGGGGAATTCCGCTAATTACCTCCCCTGTCCAGGGGGAGTCACTAGATGCTACCTGCATTTCCAGCCGAACCCCCGCCTTTCCCCGGCATCCCGCACAGTGAGGGAATCGGGGAAGACACGCGAAGGGCTCCTAGGCGATCCCGGGTGCTGCAGACAGATGAGGGAACCTCCCCACACTCAGAATTCCGGAACACGGCTGAGTGTTTGGGGGTCGTTTGGGGCTGCCCTCCACGCAGCTGCGTGGTGTCACAGGTGTTCCCTGGCAGGGGGAATTCCGCTAATAACCTCCCCTGTCCATGGGGAGGCACTAGATGCTACCTGCATTTCCAGAACAACCCCCGCGTTTCCCCTTCAGCCCGCACTGGGAGGCACTCGGGGAAGTTATGCAATGGGCTGCTAGGAGATCCAGGGTGCTGCAGACAGAAGACGGAACCTCCCCACACATAGAATTCCGGAACACGTCTGACTGTGTGGGGGAGGCTTAGGTCCGCCCTCCACGAAGGTGCCTGGTGTCACAGGTGTTCCCTGGCAGGGGGAAGTTCGCTAATTACTTCCCCTGTCCAGGGGGAGGCACTAGATGCTACCTGGCTTTCCAGAATATCCCCTGCCGTTTCCCGGCCTTTCCCCTTCAGCCCGCACTGGGAGGCACTCGGGGAAGATACGCGAAGGGCTCTTAGGAGATCCCGGGTGCTGAAAACAGATGACGGAACCTCCCCACATTCAGAATTCCGGAAAAAGTCTGACTGTCTGGGGGAGGCTTAGGGCCGCTCTCCACGCAGCTGCCTGGTGTCACAGGTGTTCCCTGGCAGGGGGAAGTCCGCTAATTACCACCCTTGTCCAGGGTGAGTCACTAGATGCTACCTGCATTTACAGCACAAACCTCGCCTTTCCCCGCCAGCCCGCACTGGGAGGCACTCGGGGAAGACACGCGAAGGGCTCCTAAGTTATCCCAGGTGCTGCATAGTGATGACGAAATCTCCCCACACTCAGAATTCCGGAACACGTCTGACTGTGTGGGGGAGGTTAGGGCCGCCCTCCACGCAGCTGCCTGGTGTCACAGGTGTTCCTTCGCAGGGGGAATTCCGCTAAGTACCTCCCTTGTCCAGGGGGAGTCACTAGATGCTACCTGCATTTCCAGCCCAACCCCCGCCTTTCCCCGGCATCCCGCACAGTGAGGGAATGGGGAAAGACACGCGAAGGGCTCCTAGGTGATCCCGGTTCCTGCAGACAGATGACGGAACCTCCCCACACTCAGAATTCCGGAACACGGCTGACTGTGTGGGGGAGGTTTAGCGCCGCCCTGCACGAAGCTTCCTGGTGTCACAGGTGTTCCCTGGCAGGGGGAAGGCCGCTAATTACCTCCCCTGTCCAGGGGGAGGAACTAGATGCTACCTGCATTTCCAGCACAACCCCCGCCATTCCCCGGCAGCAAGCAATGGAAAGCTCTCGGGGAAGACACGCGAAGGGCTCCTAGGTTATCCCAGGTGCTGCATACTGATGACGGAACCTCCCCACACTCAGAATTCCGGAACATGGCTGACTGTGTGGGGGAGGTTTGGGGCCGCCCTCCACGCAGCTGCCTGGAGTCACAGGTGTTCCCTGGCAGGGGGAATTCCGCTAATTATCTCCCCTGTCCAGGGGGAGGCACTAGATGCTACCTGCATTTCCAGCCCAACCCCCGCATTTCCCCGTCAGCCCGCACAGGGAGGGACTCGGGGAAGACACGCGAAAGGCTCTTAGGCGATCCCGGTTGCTGCAGACAGAAGACGGAACCTCCCCACACTCAGAATTCCGGAACATGGCTGACTGTGTGGGGGAGGTTTGGGGCCGTCCTCCACGCAGTTGCCTGGTGTCACAGGTGTTCCCTGGCAGGGGGAAGTCCGCTAAATACCTCCCCTGTCCAGGGGGAGTCACTAGATTCTACCTGCATTTACAGCCCAAACCTCGCCTTTCCCCGCAAGCTCGCACTGGGAGGCACTCGGAGAAGACACGCGAAGGGCTCCTAAGAGATCCCGGGTGCTGCAGACAGAAGACGGAACCTCCCCACACTCAGAATTCCGGAACACGGCTGACTGTGTGGGAGAGTTTTAGGGCCGCCCTCCACGCAGCTGCCTGGTATCACAGGTGTTCCCTCGCAGGGGGAAGTCCGCTAATTACCACCCCTGTCCAGGGGGAGTCACTAGATGCTACCTGCATTTCCAGCCCAACCCCCGCCTTTTCCCGGCAGCCCTCACTGGGAGGGACTCGGGGAAGACACGCGAAGGGTTCCTAGGAGATCCCGGTTTCTGTAGACAGAAGACGGAACCTCCCCACACTCAGAATTCCGAAACACGGCTGACTGTGTGGGAGAGGTTTAGGGCCGCCCTCCACGAGCTGCCTGATGTCACAGGTGTTCCCTCGCAGGGGGAAGTCCGCTAATTACCACCCCAGTCCAGGGGGATTCACTAGATGCTACCTGCATTTACAGCCCAAACCTCGCCTTTCCCCGCCAGCCCGCACTGTGAGGCACTCGGGGAAGACACGCGAATGGCTCCTAGGTTATCCCAGGAGCTGCATATTGATGACGGAACCTCCCCACACTCAGAATTCCGGAACACGGCTGACTTTGTGGGGGAGTTTAGGGCCGCCCTCCACGCAACTGCCTGTTGTTACAGGTGTTCCCTCGCAGGGGAAATTCCGCTAATTAAGTCCCCTGTCCTGGTGGAGGCACTAGATGCAACCTGCATTTCCAGCCCAAACCCCTGATTCCCCGGAATCCCGCACAGTGAGGCACTCTGGGAAGACACGCGAAGGTCTCCTAGGAAATCCCGGGTGCTGCAGACAGATGACGGAACCTCCCGACACTCAGAATTCCAGAACATTGGTGACTGTGTGGGGGAGTTTTGGGGCCGAGCTCCACGCAGCTGCCTGGAGTCACAGGTGTTCCCTGGCAGGGGGAATTCCGCTAATTACCTCCCCTGTCCAGGGGGAGTCACTAGATGCTACCTGCATTTCCAGCCCAACCCCCGCCTTTCCCCGGCATCCCGCACAGTGAGGGAATCGGGGAAGACACGCGAAGGGCTCCTAGGCGATCCCGGGTGCTGCAGACAGATGACGGAACCTCCCCACACTCAGAATTCCGGAACACGGCTGACTGTGTGGGGGAGGTTTAGCGCTGCCCTGCACGAAGCTGCCTGGTGTCACAGGTGTTCCCTGGCAGGGGGAAGGCCGCTAATTACCTCCCCTGTCCAGGGGGAGGAACTAGATGCTACCTGCATTTCCAGCACAACCCCCGCCATTCCCCGGCAGCAAGCAATGGAAAGCTCTCGGGGAATACACGCGAAGGGCTCCTAGGTTATCCCGGCTGCTGCATAGAAATGACGGAACCTCCCCACACTCAGAATTCCGGAACACGACTGACTGTTTGGGAGAGTTTCAGGGCCGCCCTCCACGAAGCTGCCTGGTGTCACAGGTGTTCCCTCGCAGGGGGAAGTCCGCTAATTACCTCCACTGTCCAGGGGGATTCATTAGATGCTACCTGCATTTACAGCCCAAACCTCGCCTTTCCCCGCCAGCCCGCAATGGGAGCCAATCGGGGAAGACACGCGAAGGGCTCCTAAGAGATCCCGGGTGCTGCAGACAGAAGACGGAACCTCCCCACACTCAGAATTCCGGAACACGGCTGACTGTGTGGGATAGTTTTAGGGCCGCCCTCCACGCAGCTACCTGGTCTCACAGGTGTTCCCTCGCAGGGGGAAGTCCGCTAATTACCACCCCTGTCCAGGGGGAGTCACTAGATGCTACCTGCATTTCCAGCCCAACCCCCGCATTTTCCCGGCAGCCGCACTGGGAGGGACTCGGGGAAGACACGCGAAGGGCTCCTAGGAGTTTCCGGGTTCTGCAGACAGAAGACGGAACCTCCCCACACTCAGAATTTCGAAACACGGCTGACTGTGTGGGAGAGTTTTAGGGCCGCCCTCCACGCAGCTGCCTGGTGTCACAGGTGTTCCCTCGCAGGGGGAAGTCCGCTAATTATCACCCCTGTCCAGGGGGAGTCACTAGATGCTACCTGCATTTACAGCACAAACCTCGCCTTTCCCCGCCAGCCCGCACCGGGAGGCACTCGGGGAAGACACGCGAATGGCTCCTAGGTTATCCCAGGTGCTGCATAGTGATGACGGAACCTCCCCACACTCAGAATTCCGGAACACGGCTGACTGTGTGGGGGAGGTTAGGGCCGCCCTCCACGCAGCTGCCTGTTGTTACAGGTGTTCCCTTGCAGGGGAAATTCCGCTAATAACCTCCCCTGTCCTGGTGGATGCACTACATGCTACCTGCATTTCCAGCACAACCCCCTGATTCCCCGGCAGTCCGCACAGTGAGGCACTCTGGGAAGACACGCGAAGGGCTCCTAGGAGATCCCGGGTGCTGCAGACAAATGACGGAACCTCCCGACACTCAGAATTCCGGAACATGGCTGACTGTGTGGCGGAGGTTTTGGGCCGCCCTCCACGCATCTGCCTGGAGTCACAGGTGTTCCCTGGCAAGGGAAAGTTCGCTAATTACCTACCCTGTTCAGGGGGAGGCACTAGATGCTACCCGCCTTTCCACAACATCCCCTGCCTTTCCCCGGTAGCCCGCACTGGGAGGGAATCGGTGAACATACGCGAAGGGCTCTTAGGAGATCCCGGGTGCTGCAGACAGATGACGGAACCTCCCCACACTCAGTATTCCGGAACACGGCTGACTGTGTGGGGGAGGTTTAGCGCCGCCCTCCACGAAGCTGCCTGGTGTCACAGGTGTTCCCTGGCAGGGGGAAGGCCGCTAATTACCTCCCCTGTCCAGGGGGAGGAACTAGATGTTACCTGCATTTCCAGCACAACCCCCGCCATTCCCCGGCATCAAGCAATGGAAAGCTCTTGGGGAAGACACGCGAAGGGCTCCTAGGTTATCCCGAGTGCTGCATAGAAATGACGGAACCTCCCCACATTCAGAATTCCGGAACACGGCTGACTGTGTGGGGGAGGTTTGGGGCCGCCCTCCACGCAGCTGCCTGGTGTCACAGGTGTTCGCTGGCAGGGGGAATCCGCTAATTACCTCCCCTGTCCAGGGGAAGTCACTAGAAGCTACCTGCATTTCCAGCACAACCCCTGCCTTTCCCTGGCAGCCCGCACTGGGAGGCACTCGGGGAAGACATGAGAAGGGCTCCTAGATTATCCCGGGTGCTGCATAGAGATGACGGGACCTCCCCACATTCAGAAATCCGGAAAAAATCTGACTGAGTGGGGGAGGTTTGGGGCCGTCCTCCACGCAGCTGCCTGGTGTCACATGTGTTCCATGGCAGGGGGAAGTCCGCTAATTACATCTCCTGTCCAGGGGGAGGAACTAGATGCTACCTGCATTTACAGCCCAAACCTCGCCTTTCCCCGCCAGCTCGCACTGGGAGGCACTCGGGGAAGACACGCGAAGGGCTCCTAAGAGATCCCGGGTGCTGCAGACAGAAGACGGAACCTCCCCACACTCAGAATTCCGGAACACGGCTGACTGTGTGGGAGAGTTTTAGGGCCTCCCTCCACGCAGCTGCCTGGTGTCACAGGTGTTCCCTCGCAGGGGGAAGTCCGCTAATTACCACCCCTGTCCAGGGGGAGTCACTAGATGCTACCTGCTTTTCCAGCCCGACCCCCGCGTTTTCCCGGCAGCCTTCACTGTGAAGGACTCGGGGAAGACACGCGAAGGGCTCCTAAGAGATCCCGGGTGCTGCAGACAGAAGACGGAACCTCCCCACACTCAGAATTCCAAAACACGGCTGACTGTGTGGGAGAGGCTTAGGTCCGCACTCCACGAAGGTGCCTGGTGTCACAGGTGTTCCCTGGCAGGGGGAAGTTCGCTAATTACTTCCCCTGTCCAGGGGGAGGCACTAGATGCTACCTGGCTTTCCAGAATATCCCCTGCCGTTTCCCGGCAGCCCGCACTGGGAGGCACTCGGGGAAGATACGCGAAGGGCTCTTAGGAGATCCCGGGTGCTGAAAACAGATGACGGAACCTCCCCACATTCAGAATTCCGGAAAAAGTCTGACTGTGTGGGGGAGGCTTAGGGCCGCTCTCCACGCAGCTGCCTGGTGTCACAGGTGTTCCCTGGCAGGGGGAAGTCCGCTAATTACCACCCTTGTCCAGGGTGAGTCACTAGATGCTACCTGCATTTACAGCACAAACCTCGCCTTTCCCCGCCAGCCCGCACTGGGTGGCACTCGGGGAAGACACGCGAAGGGCTCCTAAGTTATCCCAGGTGCTGCATAGTGATGACGAAATCTCCCCACACTCAGAATTCCGGAACACGTCTGACTGTGTGGGGGAGGTTAGGGCCGCCCTCCACGCAGCTGCCTGGTGTCACAGGTGTTCCTTCGCAGGGGGAATTCCGCTAAGTACCTCCCTTGTCCAGGGGGAGTCACTAGATGCTACCTGCATTTCCAGCCCAACCCCCGCCTTTCCCCGGCATCCCGCACAGTGAGGGAATGGGGGAAGACACGCGAAGGGCTCCTAGGTGATCCCGGTTCCTGCAGACAGATGACGGAACCTCCCCACACACAGAATTCCGGAACACGGCTGACTGTGTGGGGGAGGTTTAGCGCCGCCCTGCACGAAGCTTCCTGGTGTCACAGGTGTTCCCTGGCAGGGGGAAGGCCGCTAATTACCTCCCCTGTCCAGGGGGAGGAACTAGATGCTACCTGCATTTCCAGCACAACCCCCGCCATTCCCCGGCAGCAAGCAATGGAAAGCTCTCGGGGAAGACACGCGAAGGGCTCCTAGGTTATCCCAGGTGCTGCATACTGATGACGGAACCTCCCCACACTCAGAATTCCGGAACATGGCTGACTGTGTGGGGGAGGTTTGGGGCCGCCCTCCACGCAGCTGCCTGGAGTCACAGGTGTTCCCTGGCAGGGGGAATTCCGCTAATTATCTCCCCTGTCCAGGGGGAGGCACTAGATGCTACCTGCATTTCCAGCCCAACCCCCTGATTTCCCGCAGCTTGCATCGGGAGGCACTCGGGGAAGACACGCGAATGGCTCCTAGGTTATCCCAGGAGCTGCATATTGATGACGGAACCTCCCCACACTCAGAATTCCGGAACACGGCTGACTGTGTGGGGGAGTTTAGGGCCGCCCTCCACGCAACTGCCTGTTGTTACAGGTGTTCCCTCGCAGGGGAAATTCCGCTAATTAAGTCCCCTGTCCTGGTGGAGGCACTAGATGCAACCTGCATTTCCAGCCCAACCCCCTGATTCCCCGGCATCCCGCACAGTGAGGCACTCTGGGAAGACACGCGAAGGTCTCCTAGGAGATCCCGGGTGCTGCAGACAGATGACGGAACCTCCCGACACTCAGAATTCCAGAACATTGGTGACTGTGTGGGGGAGTTTTGGGGCCGAGCTCCACGCAGCTGCCTGGAGTCACAGGTGTTCCCTGGCAGGGGGAATTCCGCTAATTACCTCCCCTGTCCAGGGGGAGTCACTAGATGCTACCTGCATTTCCAGCCCAACCCCCGCCTTTCCCCGGCATCCCGCACAGTGAGGGAATCGGGGAAGACACGCGAAGGGCTCCTAGGCGATCCCGGGTGCTGCAGACAGATGACGGAACCTCCCCACACTCAGAATTCCGGAACACGGCTGACTGTGTGGGGGAGGTTTAGCGCTGCCCTGCACGAAGCTGCCTGGTGTCACAGGTGTTCCCTGGCAGGGGGAAGGCCGCTAATTACCTCCCCTGTCCAGGGGGAGGAACTAGATTCTACCTGCATTTCCAGCCCAACCCCCTGATTCCCCGGCATCCCGCACAGTGAGGCACTCTGGGAAGACACGCGAAGGGTTCCTACGAGATCCCGGGTGCTGCAGACAGATGACGGAACCTCCCGACACTCAGAATTCCGAAACATGGCTGACTGTTTGGGGGAGGTTTGGGGCCGCCCTCCACGCAGCTGCCTGGAGTCACAGGTGTTCCCTGGCAGGGGGAAGTCCGCTAATTTTCTCCCAGTCCAGGGGGAGGCACTAGATGCTACCTGCATTTCCAGCCCAACCCCCGCATTTCCCTGGCAGCCCGCACAGGGAGGGACTCGGGGAAGACACGCGAAAGGCTCCTAGGCGATCCCGGTTGCTGCAGACAGAAGACGGAACCTCCCCACACTCAGAATTCCGGAAGACGGCTGACTGTGTGGGGGAGGTTTAGCGCCGCCCTCCACGAAGCTGCCTGGTGTCACAGTTGTTCGCTGGCAGGGGGAATCCGCTAATTACCTCCCCTGTCCAGGGGGAGTCACTAGAAGCTACCTGCATTTCCAGCCCAACCCCCGCCTTTCCCCGGCAGCCCGTACTGGGAGGCACTCGGGGAAGACATGAGAATGGCTCCTAGGTTATCCCGGGTGCTGCATAGAGATGACGGGACCTCCCCACATTCAGAAATCCGGAAAAAGTCTGACTGAGTGGGGGAGGTTTGGGGCCGCCCTCCACGCAGCTGCCTGGTGTCACAGGTGTTCCCTGGCAGGGGGAAGTCCGCTAATTACCTCCCCTGTCCAGGGGGAGTCACTAGATGCTACCTGCATTTAGAGCCCGAACCTCGCCTTTCCCCGCCAGCTCGCACAGGGAGGCACTCGGGGAAGACACGCGAAGGGCTCCTAAGAGATCCCGGGTGCTGCAGACAGATGACGGAACCTCCCCACACTCAGAATTCCGGAACACGTCTGACTGTGTGGGAGAGTTTTAGGGCCGCCCTCCACGCAGCTGCCTGGTGTCACAGGTGTTCCCTCGCAGGGGGAAGTCCGCTAATTACCACCCCTGTCCAGGGGGAGTCACTAGATGCTACCTGCATTTAGAGCCCGAACCTCGCCTTTCCCCGCCAGCTCGCACAGGGAGGCACTCGGGGAAGACACGCGAAGGGCTCCTAAGAGATCCCGGGTGCTGCAGACAGATGACGGAACCTCCCCACACTCAGAATTCCGGAACACGTCTGACTGTGTGGGAGAGTTTTAGGGCCGCCCTCCACGCAGCTGCCTGGTGTCACAGGTGTTCCCTCGCAGGGGGAAGTCCGCTAATTACCACCCCTGTCCAGGGGGAGTCACTAGATGCTACCTGCATTTCCAGCACAAACCCCGCCTTTCCCCAGCAGCCAGCAATGGAATGCACTCGGGGAAGACACGCGAAGGGCTCCTAGGATATCCCAGTTGATGCATAGAGATGACGGAACCTGCCAACATTCAGAATTCCGGAAAAAGGCTGACTGTGTGGGGGAGGTTTGGGACCGCCCTCCACGCAGCTGCCTGGTGTCACAGGTGTTCCCTGGCAGGGGGAATTCCGCTAATTACCTCCCCTGTCCAGGGGGAGGCAGTAGATGCTACCTGCATTTCCAGCCCAACCCCCGCATTTCCCCGGCAGCCCGCGCAGGGAGGGACTCGGGGATGACACGCAAAAGGCTCCTAGGCGATCCCGGGTGCTGCAGACAGAAGACGGAACCTCCCCACACTCAGAATTCCGGAACACGTCTGACTGTGTGGGAGAGGTTTAGGGCCGCACTCCAGGCAGCTTCCTGGGGTCACATGTGTTCCCTCGCAGGGGGAAGTCCGCTAATTACCTCCCCTGTCCAGGGGTGGCACTAGATTCTACCTGCATTTACAGCCCAAATCTCGCCTTTCCCCGCCAGCCTGCTTGGGAGTCACTCGGGGAAAACACGCGAAGTGCTCCTAAGTTATCCCAGTTGCTGCATAGTGATGACAGAACCTCCCCACGCTCAGAATTCCGGAATATGGCTGACTGTGTGGGTGAGGTTTAGGGCCACACTCCACGCAACTGTTTGGTGTCACAGGTGTTCACAGAGAAGGGAAAATCAGCTAATTACCTCCCCTGTCCAGGTGGAGGCACTAGATGCTACCTGCATTTCCAGGACAAACCCGCCTTTCCCAGTCTGCCCGCACTGGGAGGGATTCGGGGAAGATACACGAAGGGCTCCTAGGCGATCCCGGGTACTGCAGACAGAAGACGGAACCTCCCCACACTCAGAATTCCGGAAAATGGCTGACTGTGTGGGGGAGGTGTGAGGCCGCCCACCACGCAGCTGCCTGTTGTCACAGGTGTTCCCTGGCAGTGGGAAGTCCGGTGATTACCTCCCCTGTCCAGGGGGAGGCACTTGATGCTACCTGCATTTCCAGCACAAACCCCGCCTTTCCCCAGCAGCCAGCAATGGAATGCACTCGGGGAAGACACGCGAAGGGCTCCTAGGATATCCCAGTTGATGCATAGAGATGACGGAACCTGCCAACATTCAGAATTCCGGAAAAAGGCTGACTGTGTGGGGGAGGTTTGGGACCGCCCTCCACGCAGCTGCCTGGTGTCACAGGTGTTCCCTGGCAGGGGGAATTCCGCTAATTACCTCCCCTGTCCAGGGGGAGGCAGTAGATGCTACCTGTATTTCCAGCCCAACCCCCGCATTTCCCCGGCAGCCCGTGCAGGGAGGGACTCGGGGATGACACGCAAAAGGCTCGTAGGCGATCCCGGGTGCTGCAGACAGAAGACGGAACCTCCCCACACTCAGAATTCCGGAACACGTCTGACTGTTTGGGAGAGGTTTAGGGCCGCACTCCAGGCAGCTGCCTGGGGTCACATGTGTTCCCTCGCAGGGGGAAGTCCGCTAATTACCTCCCGTATCCAGGGGGAGTCACTAGATGCTTCTTGCATTTCCAGACCAAATTCTCGCCTTTCCCCGGCAGCCCGCAATGGGAGGCACTCTGGGAAGACACGCGAAGGGCTCCTAGGTTATCCCAGTTTCTGCATAATGATGACGGAACCTCCCCACACTCAGAATTCCGGAACAAGGCTGACTGTGTGGGGGAGGCTTAGGTCCGCCCTCCACGCAGCTGCTTGGGGTCACATGTGTTCCCTCGCAGGGGGAAGTCCGCTAATTACCTCCCCTGTCCAGGGGGAGTCACTAGATTCTACCTGCATTTACAGCCCAAATCTCGCCTTTCCCCGACAGCCTGCACTGGGAGGCACTCGGGGAAGACACGCGAAGGGCTCCTAAGTTATCCCAGTTGCTGCATAGTGATGACGGAACCTCCCCACACTCAGAATTCCGGAACATGGCTGACTGTGTGGGTGAGGTTTAGGGCCACACTCCACGCAACAGTTTGGTGTCACAGGTGTTCACAGACAAGGGAAAATCAGCTAATTACCTCCCCTGTCCAGGTGGAGGCACTAGATGCTACCTGCATTTCCAGGCCAACCCACTCATTTCCCGGTAGCCCGCACAGGGAGGGACTCGGGGAAGACACGCGAAAGGCTCCTAGGCGATCCCGGGTGCTGCAGACAGAAGACGGAACCTCCTCACATTCAGAATTCCGGAACACGGCTGACTGTGTGGGGGAGGTTTGGGGCCGCCCTCCACGCATCTGCCTTGTTTCACAGGTGTTCCCTGGCAGGGAGAATTCCACTAAATACCTCCCGAGTCCAGGGGGAGGCACTTTATGCTACCTGCATTTCCAGGACAAACCCGCCTTTCCCAGTCTGCCCGCACAGGGAGGGATTCGGGGAAGATACACGAAGGGCTCCTAGGCGATCCCGGGTACTGCAGACAGAAGACGGAACCTCCCCACACTCAGAATTCCGGAACACGGCTGACTGTGTGGGGGAGGTTTGAGGCCGCCCACCACGCAGCTGCCTGGTGTCACAGGTGTTCCCTGGCAGGGGGAAGTCCGGTAATTACCTCCCCTGTCCAGGGGGAGGCACTTGATTCTACCTGCATTTCCAGCACAAACCCCGCCTTCCCCAGCAGCCAGCAAAGGAATGCACTCGGGGAAGACACGCGAAGGGCTCCTAGGATATCCCAGTTGATGCATAGAGATGACGGAACCTCCCAAATTTCAGAATTCCGGAAAAAGGCTGACTGTGTGGGGGAGGTTTGGGACCGCCCTCCACGCAGCTGCCTGGTGTCACAGGTGTTCCCTGGCAGGGGGAATTCCGCTAATTTCCTCCCCTGTCCAGGGGAAGGCAGTAGATGCTACCTGCATTTCCAGCCCAACCCCCGCATTTCCCCGGCAGCCCGCGCAGCGAGGGACTCGGGGATGACACGCAAAAGACTCCTAGGCGATCCCGGGTGCTGCAGACAGAAGACGGAACCTCCCCACACTCAGAATTCCGGAACATGGCTGACTGTGTGGGGGAGGTTTGGGGCCACACTCCACGCAGCTGCCTGGTGTCACAGGTGTTCCCTGGCAGGGGGAAGTCCGCTAATTACCTCCCCTGTCCAGGGGTGGCACTAGATTCTACCTGCATTTACAGCCCAAATCTCGCCTTTCCCCGCCAGCCTGCTTGGGAGGCACTCGGGGAAAACACGCGAAGGGCTCCTAAGTTATCCCAGTTGCTGCATAGTGATGACGGAACTTCCCCACGCTCAGAATTCCGGAACATGGATAACTGTGTGGGTGAGGTTTAGGGCCACACTCCACGAAACTGTTTGGTGTCACAGGTGTTCACAGAGAAGGGAAAATCAGCTAATTACCTCCCCTGTCCAGGTGGAGGCACTAGATGCTACCTGCATTTCCAGGCCAACCCACTCATTTCCCGGTAGCCCGCACAGGGAGGGACTCGGGGAAGATACACGAAGGGCTCCTAGGCGATCCCGGGTACTGCAGACAGAAGACGGAACCTCCCCACACTCAGAATTCCGGAACATGGCTGACTGTGTGGGGGAGGTTTGGGGCCACCCTCCACGCAGCTGCCTGGTGTCACAGGTGTTCCCTGGCAGGGGGAAGTCCGCTAATTACCTCCCCTGTCCAGGGGGAGGCACTAGATTCTACCTGCATTTCCAGCACAACCCCCGCCTTTCCCCTTCAGCCCGCACTGGGAAGCACTCTGGGAAGTTATGCGATGGGCTCCTAGGAGATCCCGGGTGCTGCAGACAGAAGACGGAACCTCCCCACACTCAGAAATCCGGAACACGGCTGACTGTGTGGGGGAGGTTTAGCGCCGCCCTCCACGAAGCTGCCGGGTGTCACAGGTTTTCCCTGGCAGGGGGATGTCCGCTAATTACCTACCCTGTCCAAGGGGAAGCACTAGATGCTACATGCATTTCCAGCACAACCCCCGCCTTTCCCCGGCAGCCAGCAAAGGAAGGCACTCGGGCAAGACACGCGAAGGGGTCCTAGGATATCCCGGGTGCTGCATAGAGATGACGGAACCTCCCCACATTCAGAATACTGGAACACGCCTGACTGTGTGGGGGAGTTTTGGGGCCGCCCTCCACGCAGCTGCCTATATTCACTGGTGTACCCTGGCAGTGGGAAGTCCGCTAATTACCTCCCGAGTCCAGGGGGTGGCACTACATGCTACCTGCCTTTCCAGAACATCCCCCGACTTTCCCCGTCAGCCCGCACTGTGAGGGACTAGGGGAAGACACGCGAAGTGCTCCTAGGCTATCCCGGGTGCTGCAGACAGAAGAGGGAACCTCCCCACACTCAGAATTCCGGAACATGGCTGACTGTGTGGGGGAGGTTTAGCGCCGCACTCCACGAAGCTGCCTGTTGTCACAGGTGTTCCGAGACAAGGGAAAGTCCGCTAATTACCTCCCCTGTCCTGGTGGAGGCACTAGATGCTACCTGCATTTCCAGCCCAACACCCTCATTCCCCGGCAGCCCGCACCCGGAGGCACTCTGGCAAGACACGCGAAGGGTTCCTAGGAGATCCCGGGTGCTGCAGACAGATGACGGGACCTCCCAACACTCAGAATTCCGGAACATGGCTGACTGTGTGGGGGAGGTTTTGGGCCACCCACCACGCAGCTGCCTGGTGTCACAGGTGTTCCCTGGCAGGGTTAAGTCCGCTAATTACCTCCCCTGTCCAGGGGGAGGCACTAAATTCTACCTGCATTTCCAGCAAAACCCCGGCCTTTCCCTTTCAGCCCGCACTGGGAGGCACTCTGGGAAGATATGCGATGGGCTCCTAGGAGATCCCGGGTGCTGCAGACAGAAGACGGAACCTCCCCACACTCAGAATTCCGGAACACGGCTGACTGGGTGGGGGAGGTTTGGGGACGCCCTCCACGCATCTGCTTATTTTCACTGGTGTACCCTGGCAGTGGGAAGACCGCTAATTACCTCCCGAGTCCAGGAGGTGGCACTAGATGCTACCTGCCTTTACAGAACAACCCCCGCCTTTCCCAGGCAGCCCGAACTGGGAGGGACTCGGGTAAGATACGCGAAGCGCTCTTAGGGGATCCCGGGTGCTGCAGACAGAAGACGGACCCTCCCCACACTCAGAATTCCGGAACACGTCTGACTGTGTGGGGGAGGTTTGGGGCCGCCCTCCACGCAGCTGCCTGGTTTCACAGGTGTTCCCTGGAAGGGGGAATACCACTAAATACCTCCCGAGTCCAGGGGGAGGCACTAGATGCTACCTGCATTTCCAGCACAACCCCCGCATTTCCCCGGCAGCCCGAACTGGGAGGGACTCTGGGAAGACACGCGAAAGTCTCCTAGGCGATCCGGGGTGCTGCAGACAGAAGACGGAACCTCCCCACAATCAGAATTCCGCAACACGGCTGACAGTGTGGGGGAGGTTTGAGGCCGCCCACCACGCAGCTGCCTGGTGTCACAGGTGTTCTCTGGCAGGGGGAATTCCGCTAATTACCTCCCCTGTCCAGGCGGAGGCACTAGATGCTACCTGTATTTCCGGCGCAACTCCCGCCTTTCCCCGGCAGCCCGCAGTGGGATGCACTCGGGGAAGACACGCGAAGGGCTAGTAGGTTATCCTGGATGCTGCATAGAGATGACGGAACCTCCCCACATTAAGAATTCCGGAACACGGCTGAATGTGTGGGGGAGGTTTGGGGCCGCCCTCCACGCAGCTGCCTATTTTCACTGGTGTACCCTGGCTGTGGGAAGTCGGCTAATTACCTCCCGAGTCCAGGGGGAGGCACTAGATGCTACCTGCATTTCCAGAACAACCCCCGCCTTTCCCCGGCAGCCCGCACTGGGAGGGACTCGGGGAAGATACGCGAAGCGCTCTTAGGAGATCCCGGGTGCTGCAGACAGAAAACGGAACTTCCCCACACTCAGAATTCCGGAACACGGCTGACTGTGTGGGGGAAGTTTGGGGCCGCCCTCCACGCAGCTGCCTGGATTCACAGGTGTTCCCTGGCAGGGGGAATTCCAATAAATACCTCCCGAGTCCAGGGGGAGGCACTAGATGCTACCTGCATTTCCAGCCCAACCCCCGCTTTTCCCCGGCAGCCTGCAAAGGGGGCACACGGGGAAGACACGCGAAGGGCTCCTAGGAGTCCCGGGTGCTGCAGACAGAAGATGGAACCTCCCCACACTCAGAATTCCGGAACACGGCTGACTGTGTGGGGGAGTTTTGGGATTGACCTCCCCGAAGCTGCCTGGTGTCACAGGTGTTCCCAGACAGGGGAAAGTCCGCTAATTACCTCCCCTATCCAGGTGAAGGCACTAGATGCTACCTGCATTTCCAGCACAACCCCCGATCTTCCCAGGCAACCCGCACTCGGAGGGACTCGGGGAAGTTACGCGAAGCGCACTTAGGAGATCCCGGGTGTTGCAGACAGAAGACGGATCCTCCCCACACTCAGAATTCCGGAACACAGCTGACTGTGTGGGGGAGTTTTAGCGCCGCCCTCCACGAATCTGCCTGGTGTCACAGGTGTTCCCTGGCAGGGGGAAGTCCGCTAATTACCTCCCCTGTCCAGGGGGAGGCACTAAATGCTACCTGCATTTCCAGCACAACCCCCACTTTTCCCCGGCAGCCAGCAATGGTAGGCACTAGGGGAAGACACGCGAAGGCTCCTAGGATATCCCGGGTGCTGCATAGAGATGACGGAACCTCCCCACATTCAGAATTCTGGAACACGGCTGCCTGTGTCGGGGAGGTTTGGGGCCGCCCTTCACGCAGCTGCCTATATTCACTGGTGTACCCTGGCAGTGGGAATTCCGCTAATTACCTACCGAGTCCAGGGGGAGGCACTAGATGCTACCTGCCTTTCCAGAACAACCCCCGCCTTTCCCCGGCAGCCCGCACTGTGAGGGACTCGGGGAAGATACGCCAAGCGCTCTTAGGAGATCCCGGGTGCTGCAGACAGAAGACGGATCCTCCCCACACTCAGAATTCCGGAACACGGCTGACTGTGTCGGGGAGTTTTGGGGCCGCCCTCCACGCAGCTGCCTGGTTTCACAGGTGTTCCCTGGCAGGGGAATTCCACTAAATACCTCCCGTTTCCAGGGGGAGGCACTAGATGCTACCTGCCTTTCCAGAACAACCCCCGCCTTTCCCCGGCATCCTGCACCGGGAGGCACTCGGGGAAGACACGCGAAAGTCTCCTAGGCGATCCCGGGTGCTGCAGACAGAAGACGGAACCTCCCCACACTCAAAATTCTGGTACATGGCTGACTGTGTGGGGGAGGTTTGGGACCCCCCTCCACGCAGCTGCCTGGTGTCACAGGTGAACCCAGACAGGGGAAAGTACGCTAATTACCTCCCCTGTCCAGGTGGAGGCACTAGATTCTACCTGCATTTCCAGCACAACCCACGCCTTTCCCCTTCAGCCCGCACTGGGAGGCACTCTGGGAAGTTATGCAATGGGCTCAAAGGAGATCCCGGGTGCTGCAAACAGATGACGGAACCTCCCAACACTCAGAATTCCGAAACATGGCTGACTGTTTGGGGGAGGTTTGGGGAAGCCCTCCACGCAGCTGCCTATTGTCACAGGTGTTCCCTGGCAGGGGGAATCCGCTAAATACCTCCCCGGTCCACGGGGAGGCACTAGATGCTACCTGCATTTCCAGACCAACCCCCGCCTTTCCCCGGCAGCCCGCACAGGAAGGCGCTCGGGGAAGACACGCGAAAGGCTCCTAGGTTATCCCGGGTGCTGCATAGAGATGACGGATCCTCCCCACATTCAGAATTCCGGAAAAAGGCTGACTGTGTGGGGGAGTTTTAGCGCCGCCCTCCACGAAGCTGCCTGTTGTCACAGGTGTTCCCTGCCAGGGGGAATTCCGCTAATTACCTCCCCTGTCCAGGGGGAGGCACTAGATGCTACCTGCATTTCCAGCACAACACCCGCTTTCCCCGGCAGCCAGCAATGGAAGGCACTCGGGGAAGACACGCGAAGGGCTCCTAGGATATCCCGGGTGCTGCATAGAGATGACAGAACGTTCTCACATTCAGAAATCTGGAACACGGCTGACTGTGTGGGGGAGGTTTGGGGCCGCCCTCCACGCAGCTGCCTATTTTCACTGGTGTACCCTGGCAGTGGGAAGTCCGCTAATTACCTCCCGATTCTAGGGGGTGGCACAAGATGCTACGTGCCTTTCAAGAACAACCCACGCCTTTCCCCGTCAGCCCGCACTGGGAGGGACTCGGGGAAGTTACGCGAAGTGCTCTTAGGAGATCCCGGGTGCTGCAGACAGAAGACGGATCCTCCCCACACTCAGAATTCCGGAACACGGCTGACTGTGTGGGGGAGGTTTGGGGCCGCCCTCCACGCAGCTGCCTGGTTTCACAAGTGTTCCCTGGCAGGGGGAATTCCACTAAATACCTCCCAAGTCCAGGGGGAGGCACTAGATGCTACCTGCATTTCCAGCACAACCCCCGCCTTTCCCCTGCAGCCCCAACTGTGAGGGACTCGGGGAAGACACGCGAAGGTCTCCTAGTCGATCCCGGGTGCTGCAGACAGAAGACGGAACCTCCCCACACTCAGAATTCCGGAACACGGCTGACAGTGTGGGGGAGGTTTGAGGCCGTCCTCCACGCAGCTGCCTGGTGTCACAGGTTTTCCCTGGCAGGGGGAAGTCCGCTAATTACCTCCCCTCTCCAGGCGGAGGCACAAGATTCTACGTGAATTTCCAGCCGAACTCCCGCATTTTCCCGGCAGCCCGCACTGGTAGGCACTCGGGGAAGACATGCGAAGGGCTCCTAGGTTATCCCGGGTGCTGCATAGATATGACGGAACCTCCCCACATTAAGAATTCCGGAAAAAGCCTGACTGTGTGGGGGAGGTTTGGGGCCACCCTCCACGCAGCTGCCTGGTGTCACAGGTGTTCCCTGGCAGGGGGAATTCCGCTAATTATCTCCCCTGTCCTGGGGGAGGCACTAGATTCAACCTGCAATTCCAGCACAACCCACGCCTTTCCCCTTCAGCCTTCACTGGGAGGCACTCTGGGAAGTTATGCAATGGGCTCCTAAGAGATCCCGGGTGCTGCAGACAAAAGATGGAACCTCCCCACACTCAGAATTCCGGAACAAGGCTGACTGTGTGGGGGAAGATTAGCGCCGACCTCCACGAAGCTGCCTGGTGTCACAGGTGTTCCCTGGCATTGGGAAGTCCGCTAATTACCTCCCCTGTCCAGGGGGAGGCACTAGATGCTACCTGCATTTCCAGCACAACCCCCGCCTTTGCCCGGCAGCCTGCAATGGAAGGCACTCGGGGAAGACACGCGAAGGGCTCCTAGGATATCCCGGGTGCTGCATAGGGATGACGGAACCTCCCCACATTCAGAATTCTGGAACACGGTTGACTGTGTGGGGGAGGTTTTGGGCCGCCCTCCACGCAGCTGCCTATTTTCACTGGTGTACCCTGGCAGTGGGAATTCGGCTAATTACCTCCCGTGTCCAGGGGGAGGCAGTAGATGCTACCTGCATTTCCAGACCTACCCCCGCTTTTCCCCGGCAGCCCGCACTGGGAGGGACTCGGGGAAGACACGCGAAGGTCTCCTAGGCGATCCCGGGTTCTGCAGACAGAAGACGGAACCTCCCCACACTCAGAATTCCGGAACACGGCTGACTGTGTGGGGGAGGTTTGAGGCCGCCCTCCACGCAGCTGCCTGGTGTCACAGGTGTTCCCTGACAGGGGGAAGTCCGCTAATTACCTCCCCTCTCCAGGGGGAGGCACTAGATGCTACCAGCATTTCCAGCCCAACCCCCTCATTCACCGGCATCCTGCACCGGGGGGGCACTCGGGGAAGACACGCGAAGGGCTCCAAGAGATCCCGGGTGCTGCAGACAGAAGATGGAACCTCCCCACACTCAGAATTCCGGAACACGGCTGACTGTGTGGGGGAGGTTTGGGACCGCCCTCCACGCAGCTGCCTGGTGTCACAGGTGATCCCAGACAGGGGAAAGTACGCTAATTACCTCCCCTGTCCAGGTGGAGGCACTAGATTCTACCTGCATTTCCAGCACAACCCACGCCTTTCCCCTTCAGCCCGCACTGGGAGGCACTCTGGGAAGTTATGCAATGGGCTCATAGGAGATCCCGGGAGCTGCAGACAGATGACGGAACCTCCCAACACTCAGAATTCCGAAACATGGCTGACTGTTTGGGGGAGGTTTGGGGAAGCCCTCCACGCAGCTGCCTGGTGTCACAGGTGTTCCCTGGCAGGGGGAATCCGCTAAATACCTCCCCGGTCCAGGGGGAGGCACTAGATGCTACCTGCATTTCCAGCACAAACCCCGCCTTTCCCCAGCAGCCAGCAAAGGAATGCACTCGGGGAAGACACGCGAAGGGCTCCTAGGATATCCCAGTTGATGCATAGAGATGACGGAACCTCCCAAAATTCAGAATTCCGGAAAAAGGCTGACTGTGTGGGGGAGGTTTGGGACCGCCCTCCACGCAGCTGCCTGGTGTCACAGGTGTTCCCTGGCAGGGGGAATTCCGCTAATTACCTCCCCTGTCCAGGGGGAGGCAGTAGATGCTACCTGCATTTCCAGCCCAACCCCCGCATTTCCCCGGCAGCCCGCGCAGCGAGGGACTCGGGGATGACACGCAAAAGGCTCCTAGGCGATCCCGGGTGCTGCAGACAGAAGACGGAACCTCCCCACACTCAGAATTCCGGAACATGGCTGACTGTGTGGGGGAGGTTTGGGGCCACCCTCCACGCAGCTGCCTGGTGTCACAGGTGTTCCCTGGCAGGGGGAAGTCCGCTAATTACCTCCCTTGTCCAGGGGTGGCACTAGATTCTACCTGCATTTACAGCCCAAATCTCGCCTTTCCCCGCCAGCCTGCTTGGGAGGCACTCGGGGAAAACACGCGAAGGGCTCCTAAGTTATCCCAGTTGCTGCATAGTGATGACGGAACCTCCCCACGCTCAGAATTCCGGAACATGGCTGACTGTGTGGGTGAGGTTTAGGGCCACACTCCACGCAACTGTTTGGTGTCACAGGTGTTCACAGAGAAGGGAAAATCAGCTAATTACCTCCCCTGTCCAGGTGGAGGCACTAGATGCTACCTGCATTTCCAGGCCAACCCACTCATTTCCCGGTAGCCCGCACAGGGTGGGACTCGGGGAAGATAGACGAAGGGCTCCTAGGCGATCCCTGGTACTGCAGACAGAAGACGGAACCTCCCCACACTCAGAATTCCGGAAAATGGCTGACTGTGTGGGGGAGGTTTGAGGCCGCCCACCACTCAGCTGCCTCGTGTCACAGGTGTTCCCTGGCAGTGGGAATTCCGGTGATTACCTCCCCTGTCCAGGGGGAGGCACTTGATGCTACCTGCATTTCCAGCACAAACCCCGCCTTTCCCCAGCAGCCAGCAATGGAATGCACTCGGGGAAGACACGCGAAGGGCTCCTAGGATATCCCAGTTGATGCATAGAGATGACGGAACCTCCCAACATTCAGAATTCCGGAAAAAGGCTGACTGTGTGGGTGAGGTTTAGGGCCACACTCCACGCAACTGTTTGGTGTCACAGGTGTTCACAGACAAGGGAAAATCAGCTAATTACCTCCCCTGTCCAGGTGGAGGCACTAGATGCTACCTGCATTTCCAGGCCAACCCACTCATTTCCCGGTAGCCCGCACAGGGAGGGACTCGGGGAAGACACGCGAAAAGCTCCTAGGCGATCCCGGGTGTTGCAGACAGAAGACGGAACCTCCCCACACTCAGAATTCCGGAACATGTCTGACTGTGTGGGGGAGGTTTGGGGCCACCCTCCACGCATCTGCCTGGAGTCACAGGTGTTCCCTGGCAGGGGGAAGTCCGCTAATTACCTCCCCTGTCCAGGGGTGGCACTAGATTCTACCTGCATTTACAGCCCAAATCTCGCCTTTCCCCGCCAGCCTGCACTGGGAGGCACTCGGGGAAGACACGCGAAGGGCTCCTAAGTTATCCCAGTTGCTGCATAGTGATGACGGAACCTCCCCACACTCAGAATTCCGGAATATGGCTGACTGTGTGGGTGAGGTTTAGGGCCACACTCCACGCAACTGTTTGGTGTCACAGGTGTTCACAGACAAGGGAAAATCAGCTAATTACCTCCCCTGTCCAGGTGGAGGCACTAGATGCTACCTGCATTTCCAGGCCAACCCACTCATTTCCCGGTAGCCCGCACAGGGAGGGACTCGGGGAAGACACGCGAAAGGCTCCTAGGCGATCCCGGGTGCTGCAGACAGAAGACGGAACCTCCTCACATTGAGAATTCCGGAACACGGCTGACTGTGTGGGGGAGGTTTGGGGCCGCCCTCCACGCATCTGCCTTGTTCAACAGGTGTTCCCTGGCAGGGAGAATTCCACTATATACTTCCCGAGTCCAGGGGGAGGCACTAGATGCTACCTGCATTTCCAGCACAAACCCGCCTTTCCCAGTCTGCCCGCACTGGGAGGGATTCGGGGAAGATACACGAAGGGCTCCTAGGCGATCCCGGGTACTGCAGACAGAAGACGGAACCTCCCCACACTCAGAATTCCGGAACACGGCTGACTGTGTGGGGGAGGTTTGAGGCCGCCCACCACGCAGCTGCCTGGTGTCACAGGTGTTCCCTGGCAGGGGGAAGTCCGGTAATTACCTCCCCTGTCCAGGGGGAGGCACTTGATTCTACCTGCATTTCCAGCACAAACCCCGCCTTTCCCCAGCAGCCAGCAAAGGAATGCACTCGGGGAAGACACGCGAAGGGCTCCTAGGATATCCCAGTTGATGCATAGAGATGACGGAACCTCCCAAAATTCAGAATTCCGGAAAAAGGCTGACTGTGTGGGGGAGGTTTGGGACCGCCCTCCACGCAGCTGCCTGGTGTCACAGGTGTTCCCTGGCAGGGGGAATTCCGCTAATTACCTCCCCTGTCCAGGGGGAGGCAGTAGATACTACCTGCATTTCCAGCCCAACCCCCGCATTTCCCCGGCAGCCCGCGCAGCGAGGGACTCGGGGATGACACGCAAAAGGCTCCTAGGCGATCCCGGTTGCTGCAGACAGAAGACGGAACCTCCCCACACTCAGAATTCCGGAACATGGCTGACTGTGTGGGGGAGGTTTGGGGCCACCCTCCACGCAGCTGCCTGGTGTCACAGGTGTTCCCTGGCAGGGGGAAGTCCGCTAATTACCTCCCCTGTCCAGGGGTGGCACTAGATTCTACCTGCATTTACAGCCCAAATCTCGCCTTTCCCCGCCAGCCTGCTTGGGAGGCACACGGGGAAAACACGCGAAGGGCTCCTAAGTTATCCCAGTTGCTGCATAGTGATGACGGAACTTCCCCACGCTCAGAATTCCGGAACATGGCTGACTGTGTGGGTGAGGTTTAGGGCCACACTCCACGAAACTGTTTGGTGTCACAGGTGTTCACAGAGAAGGGAAAATCAGCTAATTACCTCCCCTGTCCAGGTGGAGGCACTAGATGCTACCTGCATTTCCAGGCCAACCCACTCATTTCCCGGTAGCCCGCACAGGGAGGGACTCGGGGAAGATACACGAAGGGCTCCTAGGCGATCCCGGGTACTGCAGACAGAAGACGGAACCTCCCCACACTCAGAATTCCGGAAAATGGCTGACTGTGTGGGGGAGGTTTGAGGCCGCCCACCACGCAGCTGCCTGGTGTCACAGGTGTTCCCTGGCAGTGGGAAGTCCGGTGATTACCTCCCCTGTCCAGGGGGAGGCACTTGATGCTACCTGCATTTCCAGCACAAACCCCGCCTTTCCCCAGCAGCCAGCAATGGAATGCACTCGGGGAAGACACGCGAAGGGCTCCTAGGATATCCCAGTTGATGCATAGAGATGACGGAACCTCCCAACATTCAGAATTCCGGAAAAAGGCTGACTGTGTGGGGGAGGTTTCGGACCGCCCTCCACGCAGCTGCCTGGTGTCACAGGTGTTCCCTGGCAGGGGGAAGTCCGCTAATTACCTCCCCTGTCCAGGGGGAGGCACTAGATTCTACCTGCATTTCCAGCACAACCCCCGCCTTTCCCCTTCAGCCCGCACTGGGAAGCACTCTGGGAAGTTATGCGATGGGCTCCTAGGAGATCCCGGGTGCTGCAGACAGAAGACGGAACCTCCCCACACTCAGAAATCCGGAACACGGCTGACTGTGTGGGGGAGGTTTAGCGCCGCCCTCCACGAAGCTGCCGGGTGTCACAGGTTTTCCCTGGCAGGGGGATGTCCGCTAATTACCTACCCTGTCCAAGGGGAAGCACTAGATGCTACATGCAGTTCCAGCACAACCCCCGCCTTTCCCCGGCAGCCAGCAAAGGAAGGCACTCGGGCAAGACACGCGAAGGGGTCCTAGGATATCCCGAGTGCTGCATAGAGATGACGGAACCTCCCCACATTCAGAATTCTGGAACACGCCTGACTGTGTGGGGGAATTTTGGGGCCGCCCTCCACGCAGCTGCCTATATTCACTGGTGTACCCTGGCAGTGGGAAGTCCGCTAATTACCTCCCGAGTCCAGGGGGTGGCACTACATGCTACCTGCCTTTCCAGAACATCCCCCGACTTTCCCCGTCAGCCCGCACTGGGAGGGACTAGGGGAAGACACGCGAAGTGCTCCTAGGCTATCCCGGGTGCTGCAGACAGAAGAGGGAACCTCCCCACACTCAGAATTCCGGAACATGTCTGACTGTGTGGGGGAGGTTTAGCGCCGCACTCCACGAAGCTGCCTGGTGTCACAGGTGTTCCGAGACAAGGGAAAGTCCGCTAAATACCTCCCCTTTCCAGGTGGAGGCACTAGATGCTACCTGCATTTCCAGCCCAACACCCTCATTCCCCGGCAGCCCGCACCCGGAGGCACTCTGGCAAGACACGCGAAGGGTTCCTAGGAGATCCCGGGTGCTGCAGACAGATGACGGAACCTCCCAACACTCAGAATTCCGGAACATGGCTGACTGTGTGGGGGAGGTTTTGGGCCACCCACCACGCAGCTGCCTGGTGTCACAGGTGTTCCCTGGCAGGGTTAAGTCCGCTAATTACCTCCCCTGTCCAAGGGGAGGCACTAAATTCTACCTGCATTTCCAGCACAACCCCGGCCTTTCCCCTTCAGCCCGCACTGGGAGGCACTCTGGGAAGATATGCGATGGGCTCCTAGGAGATCCCGGGTGCTGCAGACAGAAGACGGAACCTCCCCACACTCAGAATTCCGGAACACGGCTGACTGGGTGGGGGAGGTTTGGGGACGCCCTCCACGCATCTGCCTATTTTCACTGGTGTACCCTGGCAGTGGGAAGACCGCTAATTACCTCCCGAGTCCAGGAGGTGGCACTAGATGCTACCTGCATTTCCAGCCCAACCCCCGCATTTCCCCGGCAGCCTGCACAGGGGGCACACGGGGAAGACACGCGAAGGGCTCCTAGGAGTCCCGGGTGCTGCAGACAGAAGACGGAACCTCCCCACACTCAGAATTCCTGAACACGGCTGACTGTGTGGGGGAGGTTTGAGGCCGCCCTCCACGCAGCTGCCTGGTGTCACAGGTGTTCCCTGGCTTGGGGAAGTCCGCTAATTACCTCCCCTGTCCAAGGGGAGGCACTAGATGCTACCAGCATTTCCAGACCAACCCCCTCATTCCCCGGCATCCTGCACCGGGAGGCACTCGGGGAATACACGCGAAGGTCTCCTAGGAGATGCCGGGTGCTGCAGACAGAAGACGGAACCTCCCCACACTCAAAATTCCGGAACATGGCTGAGTGTGTGGGGGAGGTTTGGGACCGCCCTCCACGCAGCTGCCTGGTGTCACAGGTGATCCCAGACAGGGGAAAGTACGCTAATTACCTCCCCTGTCCAGGGGGAGGCACTAGATTCTACCTGCATTTCCAGCACAACCCACGCCTTTCCCCTTCAGCCCGCACTGGGAGGCACTCTGGGAAGTTATGCAATGGGCTCATAGGAGATCCCGGGTGCTGCAGACAGATGACGGAACCTCCCAACACTCAGAATTCCGAAACATGGCTGACTGTTTGGGGGAGGTTTGGGGAAGCCCTCCACGCAGCTGCCTGGTGTCACAGGTGTTCCCTGGCAGGGGGAATCCGCTAAATACCTCCCCGGTCCAGGGGGAGGCACTAGATGCTACCTGCATTTCCAGCACAAACCCCGCCTTTCCTCAGCAGCCAGCAAAGGAATGCACTCGGGGAAGACACGCGAAGGGCTCCTAGGATATCCCAGTTGATGCATAGAGATGACGGAACCTCCCAAAATTCAGAATTCCGGAAAAAGGCTGACTGTGTGGGGGAGGTTTGGGACCGCCCTCCACGCAGCTGCCTGGTGTCACAGGTGTTCCCTGGCAGGGGGAATTCCGCTAATTACCTCCCCTGTCCAGGGGGAGGCAGTAGATGCTACCTGCATTTCCAGCCCAACCCCCGCATTTCCCCGGCAGCCCGCGCAGCGAGGGACTCGGGGATGACACGCAAAAGGCTCCTAGGCGATCCCGGGTGCTGCAGACAGAAGACGGAACCTCCCCACACTCAGAATTCCGGAACATGGCTGACTGTGTGGGGGAGGTTTGGGGCCACCCTCCACGCAGCTGCCTGGTGTCACAGGTGTTCCCTGGCAGGGGGAAGTCCGCTAATTACCTCCCTTGTCCAGGGGTGGCACTAGATTCTACCTGCATTTACAGCCCAAATCTCGCCTTTCCCCGCCAGCCTGCTTGGGAGGCACTCGGGGAAAACACGCGAAGGGCTCCTAAGTTATCCCAGTTGCTGCATAGTGATGACGGAACCTCCCCACGCTCAGAATTCCGGAACATGGCTGACTGTGTGGGTGAGGTTTAGGGCCACACTCCACGCAACTGTTTGGTGTCACAGGTGTTCACAGAGAAGGGAAAATCAGCTAATTACCTCCCCTGTCCAGGTGGAGGCACTAGATGCTACCTGCATTTCCAGGCCAACCCACTCATTTCCCGGTAGCCCGCACAGGGTGGGACTCGGGGAAGATAGACGAAGGGCTCCTAGGCGATCCCTGGTACTGCAGACAGAAGACGGAACCTCCCCACACTCAGAATTCCGGAAAATGGCTGACTGTGTGGGGGAGGTTTGAGGCCGCCCACCACTCAGCTGCCTGGTGTCACAGGTGTTCCCTGGCAGTGGGAATTCCGGTGATTACCTCCCCTGTCCAGGGGGAGGCACTTGATGCTACCTGCATTTCCAGCACAAACCCCGCCTTTCCCCAGCAGCCAGCAATGGAATGCACTCGGGGAAGACACGCGAAGGGCTCCTAGGATATCCCAGTTGATGCATAGAGATGACGGAACCTCCCAACATTCAGAATTCCGGAAAAAGGCTGACTGTGTGGGTGAGGTTTAGGGCCACACTCCACGCAACTGTTTGGTGTCACAGGTGTTCACAGACAAGGGAAAATCAGCTAATTACCTCCCCTGTCCAGGTGGAGGCACTAGATGCTACCTGCATTTCCAGGCCAACCCACTCATTTCCCGGTAGCCCGCACAGGGAGGGACTCGGGGAAGACACGCGAAAAGCTCCTAGGCGATCCCGGGTGTTGCAGACAGAAGACGGAACCTCCCCACACTCAGAATTCCGGAACATGTCTGACTGTGTGGGGGAGGTTTGGGGCCACCCTCCACGCATCTGCCTGGAGTCACAGGTGTTCCCTGGCAGGGGGAAGTCCGCTAATTACCTCCCCTGTCCAGGGGTGGCACTAGATTCTACCTGCATTTACAGCCCAAATCTCGCCTTTCCCCGCCAGCCTGCACTGGGAGGCACTCGGGGAAGACACGCGAAGGGCTCCTAAGTTATCCCAGTTGCTGCATAGTGATGACGGAACCTCCCCACACTCAGAATTCCGGAATATGGCTGACTGTGTGGGTGAGGTTTAGGGCCACACTCCACGCAACTGTTTGGTGTCACAGGTGTTCACAGACAAGGGAAAATCAGCTAATTACCTCCCCTGTCCAGGTGGAGGCACTAGATGCTACCTGCATTTCCAGGCCAACCCACTCATTTCCCGGTAGCCCGCACAGGGAGGGACTCGGGGAAGACACGCGAAAGGCTCCTAGGCGATCCCGGGTGCTGCAGACAGAAGACGGAACCTCCTCACATTGAGAATTCCGGAACACGGCTGACTGTGTGGGGGAGGTTTGGGGCCGCCCTCCACGCATCTGCCTTGTTCAACAGGTGTTCCCTGGCAGGGAGAATTCCACTATATACTTCCCGAGTCCAGGGGGAGGCACTAGATGCTACCTGCATTTCCAGCACAAACCCGCCTTTCCCAGTCTGCCCGCACTGGGAGGGATTCGGGGAAGATACACGAAGGGCTCCTAGGCGATCCCGGGTACTGCAGACAGAAGACGGAACCTCCCCACACTCAGAATTCCGGAACACGGCTGACTGTGTGGGGGAGGTTTGAGGCCGCCCACCACGCAGCTGCCTGGTGTCACAGGTGTTCCCTGGCAGGGGGAAGTCCGGTAATTACCTCCCCTGTCCAGGGGGAGGCACTTGATTCTACCTGCATTTCCAGCACAAACCCCGCCTTTCCCCAGCAGCCAGCAAAGGAATGCACTCGGGGAAGACACGCGAAGGGCTCCTAGGATATCCCAGTTGATGCATAGAGATGACGGAACCTCCCAAAATTCAGAATTCCGGAAAAAGGCTGACTGTGTGGGGGAGGTTTGGGACCGCCCTCCACGCAGCTGCCTGGTGTCACAGGTGTTCCCTGGCAGGGGGAATTCCGCTAATTACCTCCCCTGTCCAGGGGGAGGCAGTAGATACTACCTGCATTTCCAGCCCAACCCCCGCATTTCCCCGGCAGCCCGCGCAGCGAGGGACTCGGGGATGACACGCAAAAGGCTCCTAGGCGATCCCGGTTGCTGCAGACAGAAGACGGAACCTCCCCACACTCAGAATTCCGGAACATGGCTGACTGTGTGGGGGAGGTTTGGGGCCACCCTCCACGCAGCTGCCTGGTGTCACAGGTGTTCCCTGGCAGGGGGAAGTCCGCTAATTACCTCCCCTGTCCAGGGGTGGCACTAGATTCTACCTGCATTTACAGCCCAAATCTCGCCTTTCCCCGCCAGCCTGCTTGGGAGGCACACGGGGAAAACACGCGAAGGGCTCCTAAGTTATCCCAGTTGCTGCATAGTGATGACGGAACTTCCCCACGCTCAGAATTCCGGAACATGGCTGACTGTGTGGGTGAGGTTTAGGGCCACACTCCACGAAACTGTTTGGTGTCACAGGTGTTCACAGAGAAGGGAAAATCAGCTAATTACCTCCCCTGTCCAGGTGGAGGCACTAGATGCTACCTGCATTTCCAGGCCAACCCACTCATTTCCCGGTAGCCCGCACAGGGAGGGACTCGGGGAAGATACACGAAGGGCTCCTAGGCGATCCCGGGTACTGCAGACAGAAGACGGAACCTCCCCACACTCAGAATTCCGGAAAATGGCTGACTGTGTGGGGGAGGTTTGAGGCCGCCCACCACGCAGCTGCCTGGTGTCACAGGTGTTCCCTGGCAGTGGGAAGTCCGGTGATTACCTCCCCTGTCCAGGGGGAGGCACTTGATGCTACCTGCATTTCCAGCACAAACCCCGCCTTTCCCCAGCAGCCAGCAATGGAATGCACTCGGGGAAGACACGCGAAGGGCTCCTAGGATATCCCAGTTGATGCATAGAGATGACGGAACCTCCCAACATTCAGAATTCCGGAAAAAGGCTGACTGTGTGGGGGAGGTTTGGGACCGCCCTCCACGCAGCTGCCTGGTGTCACAGGTGTTCCCTGGCAGGGGGAAGTCCGCTAATTACCTCCCCTGTCCAGGGGGAGGCACTAGATTCTACCTGCATTTCCAGCACAACCCCCGCCTTTCCCCTTCAGCCCGCACTGGGAAGCACTCTGGGAAGTTATGCGATGGGCTCCTAGGAGATCCCGGGTGCTGCAGACAGAAGACGGAACCTCCCCACACTCAGAAATCCGGAACACGGCTGACTGTGTGGGGGAGGTTTAGCGCCGCCCTCCACGAAGCTGCCGGGTGTCACAGGTTTTCCCTGGCAGGGGGATGTCCGCTAATTACCTACCCTGTCCAAGGGGAAGCACTAGATGCTACATGCAGTTCCAGCACAACCCCCGCCTTTCCCCGGCAGCCAGCAAAGGAAGGCACTCGGGCAAGACACGCGAAGGGGTCCTAGGATATCCCGAGTGCTGCATAGAGATGACGGAACCTCCCCACATTCAGAATTCTGGAACACGCCTGACTGTGTGGGGGAATTTTGGGGCCGCCCTCCACGCAGCTGCCTATATTCACTGGTGTACCCTGGCAGTGGGAAGTCCGCTAATTACCTCCCGAGTCCAGGGGGTGGCACTACATGCTACCTGCCTTTCCAGAACATCCCCCGACTTTCCCCGTCAGCCCGCACTGGGAGGGACTAGGGGAAGACACGCGAAGTGCTCCTAGGCTATCCCGGGTGCTGCAGACAGAAGAGGGAACCTCCCCACACTCAGAATTCCGGAACATGTCTGACTGTGTGGGGGAGGTTTAGCGCCGCACTCCACGAAGCTGCCTGGTGTCACAGGTGTTCCGAGACAAGGGAAAGTCCGCTAAATACCTCCCCTTTCCAGGTGGAGGCACTAGATGCTACCTGCATTTCCAGCCCAACACCCTCATTCCCCGGCAGCCCGCACCCGGAGGCACTCTGGCAAGACACGCGAAGGGTTCCTAGGAGATCCCGGGTGCTGCAGACAGATGACGGAACCTCCCAACACTCAGAATTCCGGAACATGGCTGACTGTGTGGGGGAGGTTTTGGGCCACCCAACACGCAGCTGCCTGGTGTCACAGGTGTTCCCTGGCAGGGTTAAGTCCGCTAATTACCTCCCCTGTCCAAGGGGAGGCACTAAATTCTACCTGCATTTCCAGCACAACCCCGGCCTTTCCCCTTCAGCCCGCACTGGGAGGCACTCTGGGAAGATATGCGATGGGCTCCTAGGAGATCCCGGGTGCTGCAGACAGAAGACGGAACCTCCCCACACTCAGAATTCCGGAACACGGCTGACTGGGTGGGGGAGGTTTGGGGACGCCCTCCACGCATCTGCCTATTTTCACTGGTGTACCCTGGCAGTGGGAAGACCGCTAATTACCTCCCGAGTCCAGGAGGTGGCACTAGATGCTACCTGCATTTCCAGCCCAACCCCCGCATTTCCCCGGCAGCCTGCACAGGGGGCACACGGGGAAGACACGCGAAGGGCTCCTAGGAGTCCCGGGTGCTGCAGACAGAAGACGGAACCTCCCCACACTCAGAATTCCTGAACACGGCTGACTGTGTGGGGGAGGTTTGAGGCCGCCCTCCACGCAGCTGCCTGGTGTCACAGGTGTTCCCTGGCTTGGGGAAGTCCGCTAATTACCTCCCCTGTCCAAGGGGAGGCACTAGATGCTACCAGCATTTCCAGACCAACCCCCTCATTCCCCGGCATCCTGCACCGGGAGGCACTCGGGGAATACACGCGAAGGTCTCCTAGGAGATGCCGGGTGCTGCAGACAGAAGACGGAACCTCCCCACACTCAAAATTCCGGAACATGGCTGAGTGTGTGGGGGAGGTTTGGGACCGCCCTCCACGCAGCTGCCTGGTGTCACAGGTGATCCCAGACAGGGGAAAGTACGCTAATTACCTCCCCTGTCCAGGGGGAGGCACTAGATTCTACCTGCAATTCCACACAACCCACGGCTTCCATTTCAGCCCGCACTGGGAGGCACTCTGGGAAGTTATGCAATGGGCTCCTAAGAGATCCCGGGTGCTGCAGACAAAAGATGGAACCTCCCCACACTCAGAATTCCGGAACACGGCTGACTGTGTGGGGGAAGATTAGCGCCGACCTCCACGAAGCTGCCTGGTGTCACAGGTGTTCCCTGGCATTGGGAAGTCCGCTAATTACCTCCCCTGTCCAGGGGGAGGCACTAGATGCTACCTGCATTTCCAGCACAACCCCCGCCTTTCCCAGGCAGACTGCAATGAAAGGCACTCGGGGAAGACACGCGAAGGGCTCCTAGGATATCCCGAGTGCTGCATAGGGATGACGGAACCTCCCCACATTCAGAATTCTGGAACACGGTTGACTGTGTGGGGGAGGTTTTGGGCCGCCCTCCACGCAGCTGCCTATTTTCACTGGTGTACCCTGGCAGTGGGAATTCGGCTAATTACCTCCCGAGTCCAGGGGGAGGCAGTAGATTCTACCTGCATTTCCAGCCCTACCCCCGCTTTTCCCCGGCAGCCCGCACTGGGAGGGACTCGGGGAAGACACGCGAAGGTCTCCTAGTCGATCCCGGGTTCTGCAGACAGAAGACGGAACCTCCCCACACTCAGAATTCCGGAACATGGCTGACTGTGTGTGGGAGGTTTGAGGCCGCCCTGCACGCAGCTGCCTGGTGTCACAGGTGTTCCCTGGTAGGGGGAAGTCCGCTAATTACCTCCCCTCTCCAGGGGGAGGCACTAGATGCTACCAGCATTTCCAGCCCAACCCCCTCATTCCCCGGCAGCCTGCACCGGGGGTGCACTCGGGGAAGACACGCGAAGGGCTCCTAGGAGATCCCGGGTGCTGCAGACAGAAGATGGAACCTCCCCACACTCAGAATTCCGGAACACGGCTGACTGTGTGGGGGAGGATTGGGACCGACATCCACGTAGCTGCCTGGTGTCACAGGTGTTCCCAGACAGGGGAAAGTCCGCTAATTACCTTCCCTTTCCAGGTGAAGGCACTAGATGCTACCTGCATTTCCAGCCCAACACCCTCATTCCCCGGCAGCCCGCACCGGGAGGCAATCTGGGAAGACACGCGAAGGGCTCCTAGGTTATCCCGGGTGCTGCATAGAGATGACGGAACCTCCCCACATTCAGAATTCCGGAAAAAGGCTGACTGTGTGGGGGAGGTTTGGGACCGCCCTCCACGAAGCTGCCTGGTGTCTCAGGTGTTCCCTGGCAGGGGGAATTCCGCTAATTGCCTCCCATGTCCAGGGGGAGTCACTAGATTCTACCTGCATTTCCAGCCCAACCCCCGCCTTTCCCCGGCAGCCCGCGCAGGGAGGGACTGGGGAAGACAATTGAACGGCTCCTAGGCGATCCCGGGTGCTGCAGACAGAAGACGGAACCTCCACACACTCAGAATTCCGGAATATGGCTGACTGTGTGGGGGAGGTTTGGGGCCACCTTCCACGCAGCTGCCTGGTGTAACAGGTGTTCCCTGGAAGGGGGAAGTCCGCTAATTACCTCCCCTGTCCAGGGGGAGGCACTAGATTCTACCTGCATTTCCAGCACAAACCCCGCCTTTCCCGGCAACCCGCACTTGGAGGGAATCTGGGAAGTTACGCGAAGCGCTCTTAGGAGATCCCGGGTGCTGCAGACAGAAGACGGATCCTCCCCACACTCAGAATTCCGGAACACGGCTGACTGGGTGGGGGAGGTTTGGGGACTCCCTCCACGCATCTGCCTATTTTCACTGGTGTACCCTGGCAGTGGGAAGACCGCTAATTACCTCCCGAGTCCAGGGGGTGGCACTAGATGCTACCTGCCTTTACAGAACAGCTCCCGCATTTCCCCGGCAGCCCGAACTGGCAGGGACTCGGGTAAGATACGCGAAGCGCTCTTAGGGGATCCCGGGTGCTGCAGACAGAAGACGGATCCTCCCCACACTCAGAATTCCGGAACACGGCTGACTGTGTGGGGGAAATTTGGGGCTGCACTCCACGCAGCTGCCTGGTTTCACAGGTGTTCCCTGGAAGGGGGAATACCACTAAATACCTCCCGATTTCAGGGGGAGGCACTAGATGCTACCTGCATTTCCAGCACAACCCCCGCATTTCCCCGGCAGCCCGAACAGGGAGGGACTCGGGGAAGACACGCGAAAGTCTCCTAGGCGATCCCGGGTGCTGCAGACAGAAGACGGAACCTCCCCACACTCAGAATTCCGCAACACGGCTGACAGTGTGGGGGAGGTTTGAGGCCGCCCACCACGCAGCTCCCTGGTGTCACAGGTGTTCTCTGGCAGGGGGAATTCCGCTAATTACCTCCCCTGTCCAGGCGGAAGCACTAGATGCTACCTGTATTTCCGGCGCAACTCCCGCCTTTCCCCGGCAGCCCGCACTGGGATGCACTCGGGGAAGACACGCGAAGGGCTAGTAGGTTATCCCGGATTCTGCATAGAGATGACGGAACCTCCCCACATTCAGAATTCCGGAACACGGCTGACTGTGTGGGGGAGGTTTGGGACCGCCCTCCACGAAGCTGCCTGGTGTCTCAGGTGTTCCCTGGCAGGGGGAAGTCCGCTAATTGCCTCCCCTGTCCAGGGGGAGTCACTAGATTCTACCTGCATTTCCAGCCCAACCCCCGCCTTTCCCCAGCAGCCCGCGCAGGGAGGGACTGGGGAAGACAATTGAACGGCTCCTAGGCGATCCCGGGTGCTGCAGACAGAAGACGGATCCTCCCCACACTCAGAATTCCGGAACACGGCTGACTGTGTGGGGGAGGTTTAGCGCCACCCTCCACGAAGCTGCCTGGTGTCACAGGTGTTCCCTGGCAGGGGGAAGTCCGCTAATTACCTCCCCTGTCCAGGGGGAGGCACTAGATGCTACCTGCATTTCCAGCACACCCCCCGCCTTTCCCCGGCAGCCAGCAATGGAAGGCACTCGGGGAAGACACGCGAAGGGCTCCTAGGATATCCCGGGTGCTGCATAGAGATGACGGAACCTCCCCACATTCAGAATTCTGGAACACGGCTGACTTTGTGGGGGAGGATTTGGGCAGCCCTTCACGCAGCTGCCTATTTTCACTGGTATACCCTGGCAGTGGGAATTCCGCTAATTACCTCCCCTGTCCAGGGGGAGGCACTAGATGCTACCAGCATTTCCAGCCCAACCCCCTCATTCCCCGGCAGCCTGCACCGGGGGGCACTCGGGGAAGACACGCGAAGTGCTCCTAGGAGATCCCGGGTGCTGCAGAAAGAAGACGGAACCTCCCCAAACTCAGAATTCCGGAACACGGCTGACTGTGTGGGGGAGGTTTGGGACCGACCTCCACGCAGCTGCCTGGTGTCAAAGGTGCTCCCTGGTAGGGGGAATCCGCTAAATACTTCCCCTGTCCAGGGGGAGGCACTAGATGCTACCTGCATTTCCAGCCCAACCCCCGCCTTTCCCCGGCAGCCCGCACTGGTAGGCACTCGGGGAAGACACGCGAAGGGCTCCTAAGTTATCCCGGGTGCTGCATAGGGATGACGGAACCTCCCCAAACTCAGAATTCCGGAAAAAGTCTGACTGTGTGGGGGAGGTTTGGGACCGCCCTCCACGCAGCTGCCTGGTGTCTCAGGTGTTCCCTGGCAGGGGGAAGTCCGCTAATTACCTCCCCTGTCCAGGGGGAGGCACTAGATTCTACCTGCATTTCCAGCACAACCCCCGCTTTCCCCGGCAGCCAGCAATGAAAGGCATTCGGGGAAGACACGCGAAGGGCTCCTAGGATATCCCGGTTGCTGCATAGAGATGACGGAACGTTCCCACATTCAGAATTCTGGAACACGGCTGACTGTGTGGGGGAAGTTTGGGGCCGCCCTCCACGCAGCTGCCTATTTTCATTGGTGTACCCTGGCAGTGGGAATTCCGCTAATTACCTCCCGATTCTAGGGGGTGGCACAAGATGCTACGTGCCTTTCCAGAACAACCCACGCCTTTCCCCGTCAGCCCGCACTAGGAGGGACTCGGGGAAGTTACGCGAAGCGCTCTTAGGAGATCCCGGGTGCTGCAAACAGAAGACGGATCCTCCCCACACTCAGAATTCCGGAACACGGCTGACTGTGTGGGGGAGGTTTGGGGCCGCCCTCCACGCAGCTGCCTGGTTTCACAGGTGTTCCCTGGCAGGGGAATTCCACTAAATACCTCCCGAGTCCAGGGGGAGGCACTAGATGCTACCTGCATTTCCAGCACAACCCCCGCCTTTCCCCGGCAGCCCGAACTGGGAGGGACTCGGGGAAGACACGCGAAGGTCTCCTAGTCGATTCCGGGTGCTGCAGACAGAAGACGGAACCTCCCCACACTCAGAATTCCGGAACACGGCTGACAGTGTGGGGGAGGTTTGAGGCCGCCCCCCACGCAGCTGCCTGGTGTCACAGGTGTTCCCTGGCAGGGGGAAGTCCGCTAATTACCTCCCCTGTCCAGGCGGAGGCACAAGATTCTACGTGCATTTCCAGCCCAACTCCCGCCTTTCCCCGGCAGCCCGCACTGGTAGGCACTCGGGGAATACATGCGAAGGGCTCCTAGGTTATCCCGGGTGCTGCATAGATATGACGGAACCTCCCCACATTAAGAATTCCGGAAAAACCCTGACTGTGTGGGGGAGGTTTGGGGCCACCCTCCACGCAGCTGCCTGGTGTCACAGGTGTTCCCTGGCAGGGGGAATTCCGCTAATTATCTCCCCTGTCCAGGGGGAGGCACTAGATTCTACCTGCATTTCCAGCAAAACCCACGCCTTTCCCCTTCAGCCCGCACTGGGAGGCACTCTGGGAAGTTATGCAATGGGCTCCTAAGAGATCCCGGGTGCTGAAGACAAAAGATGGAACCTCCCCACACTCAGAATTCCGGAACACGGCTGACTGTGTGGGGGAAGTTTAGCGCCGAACTCCACGAAGCTGCCTGGTGTCACAGGTGTTCCCTGGCATAGGGAAGTCCGCTAATTACCTCCCCTGTCCAGGGGGAGGCACTAGATGCTACCTGCATTTCCAGCACAACCCCCGCCTTTCCCCGGCAGCCAGCAATGGAAGGCACTCGGGGAAGACACGCGAAGGGCTCCTAGGAGATGCCGGGTGCTGCAGACAGAAGACGGAACCTCCCCACACTCAAAATTCCGGAACACGGCTGACTGGGTGGGGGAGGTTTGGGGACTCCCTCCACGCATCTGCCTATTTTCACTGGTGTACCCTGGCAGTGGGAAGACCGCTAATTACCTCCCGAGTCCAGGGGGTGGCACTAGATGCTACCTGCCTTTACAGAACAGCTCCCGCATTTCCCCGGCAGCCCGAACTGGCAGGGACTCGGGTAAGATACGCGAAGCGCTCTTAGGGGATCCCGGGTGCTGCAGACAGAAGACGGATCCTCCCCACACTCAGAATTCCGGAACACGGCTGACTGTGTGGGGGAAATTTGGAGCCGCACTCCACGCAGCTGCCTGGTTTCACAGGTGTTCCCTGGAAGGGGGAATACCACTAAATACCTCCCGATTTCAGGGGGAGGCACTAGATGCTACCTGCATTTCCAGCACAACCCCCGCATTTCCCCGGCAGCCCGAACAGGGAGGGACTCGGGGAAGACACGCGAAAGTCTCCTAGGCGATCCCGGGTGCTGCAGACAGAAGACGGAACCTCCCCACACTCAGAATTCCGCAACACGGCTGACAGTGTGGGGGAGGTTTGAGGCCGCCCACCACGCAGCTCCCTGGTGTCACAGGTGTTCTCTGGCAGGGGGAATTCCGCTAATTACCTCCCCTGTCCAGGCGGAAGCACTAGATGCTACCTGTATTTCCGGCGCAACTCCCGCCTTTCCCCGGCAGCCCGCACTGGGATGCACTCGGGGAAGACACGCGAAGGGCTAGTAGGTTATCCCGGATTCTGCATAGAGATGACGGAACCTCCCCACATTCAGAATTCCGGAACACGGCTGACTGTGTGGGGGAGGTTTGGGACCGCCCTCCACGAAGCTGCCTGGTGTCTCAGGTGTTCCCTGGCAGGGGGAAGTCCGCTAATTGCCTCCCCTGTCCAGGGGGAGTCACTAGATTCTACCTGCATTTCCAGCCCAACCCCCGCCTTTCCCCAGCAGCCCGCGCAGGGAGGGACTGGGGAAGACAATTGAACGGCTCCTAGGCGATCCCGGGTGCTGCAGACAGAAGACGGATCCTCCCCACACTCAGAATTCCGGAACACGGCTGACTGTGTGGGGGAGGTTTAGCGCCACCCTCCACGAAGCTGCCTGGTGTCACAGGTGTTCCCTGGCAGGGGGAAGTCCGCTAATTACCTCCCCTGTCCAGGGGGAGGCACTAGATGCTACCTGCATTTCCAGCACACCCCCCGCCTTTCCCCGGCAGCCAGCAATGGAAGGCACTCGGGGAAGACACGCGAAGGGCTCCTAGGATATCCCGGGTGCTGCATAGAGATGACGGAACCTCCCCACATTCAGAATTCTGGAACACGGCTGACTTTGTGGGGGAGGATTTGGGCAGCCCTTCACGCAGCTGCCTATTTTCACTGGTATACCCTGGCAGTGGGAATTCCGCTAATTACCTCCCCTGTCCAGGGGGAGGCACTAGATGCTACCAGCATTTCCAGCCCAACCCCCTCATTCCCCGGCAGCCTGCACCGGGGGGCACTCGGGGAAGACACGCGAAGTGCTCCTAGGAGATCCCGGGTGCTGCAGAAAGAAGACGGAACCTCCCCAAACTCAGAATTCCGGAACACGGCTGACTGTGTGGGGGAGGTTTGGGACCGACCTCCACGCAGCTGCCTGGTGTCAAAGGTGCTCCCTGGTAGGGGGAATCCGCTAAATACTTCCCCTGTCCAGGGGGAGGCACTAGATGCTACCTGCATTTCCAGCCCAACCCCCGCCTTTCCCCGGCAGCCCGCACTGGTAGGCACTCGGGGAAGACACGCGAAGGGCTCCTAAGTTATCCCGGGTGCTGCATAGGGATGACGGAACCTCCCCAAACTCAGAATTCCGGAAAAAGTCTGACTGTGTGGGGGAGGTTTGGGACCGCCCTCCACGCAGCTGCCTGGTGTCTCAGGTGTTCCCTGGCAGGGGGAAGTCCGCTAATTACCTCCCCTGTCCAGGGGGAGGCACTAGATTCTACCTGCATTTCCAGCACAACCCCCGCTTTCCCCGGCAGCCAGCAATGAAAGGCATTCGGGGAAGACACGCGAAGGGCTCCTAGGATATCCCGGTTGCTGCATAGAGATGACGGAACGTTCCCACATTCAGAATTCTGGAACACGGCTGACTGTGTGGGGGAAGTTTGGGGCCGCCCTCCACGCAGCTGCCTATTTTCATTGGTGTACCCTGGCAGTGGGAATTCCGCTAATTACCTCCCGATTCTAGGGGGTGGCACAAGATGCTACGTGCCTTTCCAGAACAACCCACGCCTTTCCCCGTCAGCCCGCACTAGGAGGGACTCGGGGAAGTTACGCGAAGCGCTCTTAGGAGATCCCGGGTGCTGCAAACAGAAGACGGATCCTCCCCACACTCAGAATTCCGGAACACGGCTGACTGTGTGGGGGAGGTTTGGGGCCGCCCTCCACGCAGCTGCCTGGTTTCACAGGTGTTCCCTGGCAGGGGAATTCCACTAAATACCTCCCGAGTCCAGGGGGAGGCACTAGATGCTACCTGCATTTCCAGCACAACCCCCGCCTTTCCCCGGCAGCCCGAACTGGGAGGGACTCGGGGAAGACACGCGAAGGTCTCCTAGTCGATTCCGGGTGCTGCAGACAGAAGACGGAACCTCCCCACACTCAGAATTCCGGAACACGGCTGACAGTGTGGGGGAGGTTTGAGGCCGCCCCCCACGCAGCTGCCTGGTGTCACAGGTGTTCCCTGGCAGGGGGAAGTCCGCTAATTACCTCCCCTGTCCAGGCGGAGGCACAAGATTCTACGTGCATTTCCAGCCCAACTCCCGCCTTTCCCCGGCAGCCCGCACTGGTAGGCACTCGGGGAATACATGCGAAGGGCTCCTAGGTTATCCCGGGTGCTGCATAGATATGACGGAACCTCCCCACATTAAGAATTCCGGAAAAACCCTGACTGTGTGGGGGAGGTTTGGGGCCACCCTCCACGCAGCTGCCTGGTGTCACAGGTGTTCCCTGGCAGGGGGAATTCCGCTAATTATCTCCCCTGTCCAGGGGGAGGCACTAGATTCTACCTGCATTTCCAGCAAAACCCACGCCTTTCCCCTTCAGCCCGCACTGGGAGGCACTCTGGGAAGTTATGCAATGGGCTCCTAAGAGATCCCGGGTGCTGAAGACAAAAGATGGAACCTCCCCACACTCAGAATTCCGGAACACGGCTGACTGTGTGGGGGAAGTTTAGCGCCGAACTCCACGAAGCTGCCTGGTGTCACAGGTGTTCCCTGGCATAGGGAAGTCCGCTAATTACCTCCCCTGTCCAGGGGGAGGCACTAGATGCTACCTGCATTTCCAGCACAACCCCCGCCTTTCCCCGGCAGCCAGCAATGGAAGGCACTCGGGGAAGACACGCGAAGGGCTCCTAGGAGATGCCGGGTGCTGCAGACAGAAGACGGAACCTCCCCACACTCAAAATTCCGGAACATGGCTGACTTTGTGGGGGAGGTTTGGGACCGCCGTCCACGCAGCTGCCTGGTGTCACAGGTGATCCCAGACAGGGGAAAGTACGCTAATTACCTCCCCTGTCCAGGTGGAGGCACTAGATTCTACCTGCATTTCCAGCACAACCCACGCCTTTCCCCTTCAGCCCGCACTGGGAGGCACTCTGGAAAGTTATGCAATGGGCTCCTAGGAGATCCCGGGTGCTGCAGACAGATGACGGAACCTCCCAACACTCAGAATTCCGAAACATGGCTGACTGTTTGGGGGAGGTTTGGGGAAGCCCTCCACGCAGCTGCCTGGTGTCACAGGTGTTCCCTGGCAGGGGGAATCCGCTAAATACCTCCCCTGTCCAGGCGGAGGCACAAGATTCTACGTGCATTTCCAGCCCAACTCCCACCTTTCCCCGGCAGCCCGCACTGGTAGGCACTCGGGGAAGACATGCGAAGGGCTCCTCAGTTATCCCGGGTGCTGCATAGATATGACGGAACCTCCCCAAATTAAGAATTCCGGAAAAAGCCTGACTGTGTGGGGGAGGTTTGGGGCCACCCTCCACGCAGCTGCCTGGTGTCACAGGTGTTCCCTGGCAGGGGGAATTCCGCTAATTATCTCCCCTGTCCAGGGGGAGGCACTAGATTCTACCTGCAATTCCAGCACAACCCACGCCTTTCCATTTCAGCCCGCACTGGGAGGCACACTGGGAAGTTATGCAATGGGCTCCTAAGAGATCCCGGGTGCTGCAGACAAAAGATGGAACCTCCCCACACTCAGAATTTCGGATCACGTCTGACTGTGTGGGGGAAGATTAGCGCCGACCTCCACGAAGCTGCCTGGTGTCACAGGTGTTCCCTGGCATTGGGAAGTCCGCTAATTACCTCCCCTGTCCAGGGGGAGGCACTAGATGCTACCTGCATTTCCAGCACAACCCCCGCCTTTCCCCGGCAGCCTGCAATGAAAGGCACTCGGGGAAGACACGCGAAGGGCTCCTAGGATATCCCGGGTGCTGCATAGGGATGACGGAACCTCCCCACATTCAGAATTCTGGAACACGGTTGACTGTGTGGGGGAGGTTTTGGGCCGCCCTCCACGCAGCTGCCTATTTTCACTGGTGTACCCTGGCAGTGGGAATTCGGCTAATTACCTCCCGAGTCCAGGGGGAGGCAGTAGATTCTACCTGCATTTCCAGCCCTACCCCCGCTTTTCCCCGGCAGCCCGCACTGGGAGGGACTCGGGGAAGACACGCGAAGGTCTCCTAGGCGATCCCGGGTTCTGCAGACAGAAGACGGAACCTCCCCACACTCAGAATTCCGGAACACGGCTGACTGTGTGGGGGAGGTTTGAGGCCGCCCTGCACGCAGCTGCCTGGTGTCACAGGTGTTCCCTGGTAGGGGGAAGTCCGCTAATTACCTCCCCTCTCCAGGGGGAGGCACTAGATGCTACCAGCATTTCCAGCCCAACCCCCTCATTCCCCGGCAGCCTGCACCGGGGGGGCACTCGGGGAAGACACGCGAAGGGCTCCTAGGAGATCCCGGGTGCTGCAGACAGAAGATGGAACCTCCCCACACTCAGAATTCCGGAACACGGCTGACTGTGTGGGGGAGGATTGGGACCGACATCCACGTAGCTGCCTGGTGTCACAGGTGTTCCCAGACAGGGGAAAGTCCGCTAATTACCTTCCCTTTCCAGGTGAAGGCACTAGATGCTACCTGCATTTCCTGCCCAACACCCTCATTCCCCGGCAGCCCGCACCGGGAGGCAATCTGGGAAGACACGCGAAGGGCTCCTAGGTTATCCCGGGTGCTGCATAGAGATGACGGAACCTCCCCACATTCAGAATTCCGGAAAAAGGCTGACTGTGTGGGGGAGGTTTGGGACCGCCCTCCACGAAGCTGCCTGGTGTCTCAGGTGTTCCCTGGCAGGGGGAAGTCCGCTAATTGCCTCCCCTGTCCAGGGGGAGTCACTAGATTCTACCTGCATTTCCAGCCCAACCCCCGCCTTTCCCCGGCAGCCCGCGCAGGGAGGGACTGGGGAAGACAATTGAACGGCTCCTAGGCGATCCCGGGTGCTGCAGACAGAAGACGGAACCTCCACACACTCAGAATTCCGGAACATGGCTGACTCTGTGGGGGAGGTTTGGGGCCACCCTCCACGCAGCTGCCTGGTGTAACAGGTGTTCCCTGGAAGGGGGAAGTCCGCTAATTACCTCCCCTGTCCAGGGGGAGGCACTAGATTCTACCTGCATTTCCAGCACAACCCCCGCCTTTCCCGGCAACCCGCACTTGGAGGGAATCGGGGAAGTTACGCGAAGCGCTCTTAGGAGATCCCGGGTGCTGCAGACAGAAGACGGATCCTCCCCACACTCAGAATTCCGGAACACGGCTGACTGGGTGGGGGAGGTTTGGGGACCCCCTCCACGCATCTGCCTATTTTCACTGGTGTACCCTGGCAGTGGGAAGACCGCTAATTACCTCCCGAGTCCAGGGGGTGGCACTAGATGCTACCTGCCTTTACAGAACAGCTCCCGCCTTTCCCCGGCAGCCCGAACTGGGAGGGACTCGGGTAAGATACGAGAAGCGCTCTTAGGGGATCCCGGGTGCTGCAGACAGAAGACGGATCCTCCCCACACTCAGAATTCCGGAACACGGCTGACTGTGTGGGGGAAGTTTGGGGCCGCACTCCACGCAGCTGCCTGATTTCACAGGTGTTCCCTGGAAGGGGGAATACCACTAAATACCTCCCGAGTCCAGGGGGAGGCACTAGATGCTACCTGCATTTCCAGCCCAACCCCCGCATTTCCCTGGCAGCCCGCACTGGGAGGGACTCGGGGAAGACACGCGAAGGTCTCCTAGGCGATCCCGGGTTCTGCAGACAGAAGACGGAACCTCCCCACACTCAGAATTCCGGAACACTGCTGACTGTGTGGGGGAGGTTTGAGGCCGCCCTCCACGCAGCTGCCTGGTGTCACAGGTGTTCCCTGGCAGGGGGAAGTCCGCTAATTACCTCCCCTCTCCAGGGGGAGGCACTAGATGCTACCAGCATTTCCAGCCCAACCCCCTCATTCCCCGGCAGCCTGCACAGGGGTGACTCGGGGGAGACACGCGAAATTCTCCTAGGCGATCACGTGTGCTGCAGACAGAAGATGGAACCTCCCCACACTCAGAATTCCGGAACACGGCTGACTGTGTGGGGGAGGATTGGGACTGACCTCCACGAACCTGCCTGGTGTCACAGGTGTTCCCAGACAGGGGAAAGTCCGCTAATTACCTCCCCTTTCCAGGTGAAGGCACTAGATGCTACCTGCATTTCCAGCACAACCCCCGACTTTCCCCGGCAACCCGCACTCGGAGGGACTCGGGGAAGTTACGCGAAGCGCTCTTAGGAGATCCCGGGTGCTGCATAGAGATGATGGAACCTCCCCACATTCAGAATTCCGGAAAAAGGCTGACTGTGTGGGGGAGGTTTGGGACCGCCCTCCACGAAGCTGCCTGGTGTCTCAGGTGTTCCCTGGCAGGGGGAAGTCCGCTAATTGCCTCCCCTGTCCAGGGGGAGTCACTAGATTCTACCTGCATTTCCAGCCCAACCCCCGCCTTTCCCCAGCAGCCCGCGCAGGGAGGGACTGGGGAAGACAATTGAACGGCTCCTAGGCGATCCCGGGTGCTGCAGACAGAAGACGGAACCTCCCCACACTCAGAATTCCGGAATATGGCTGACTGTGTGGGGGAGGTATGGGGCCACCCTCCACGCAGCTGCCTGGTGTAACAGGTGTTCCCTGGAAGGGGGAAGTCCGCTAATTACCTCCCCTGTCCAGAGGGAGGCACTAGATTCTACCTGCATTTCCAGCACAACCCCCGCCTTTCCTGGCAACCCGCACTCTGTGGGACTCGGGGAAGTTACGCGAAGCGCTCTTAGGAGATCCCGGGTGCTGCAGACAGAAGACGGATCCTCCCCACACTCAGAATTCCGGAACACGGCTGACTGTGTGGGGGAGGTTTAGCGCCACCCTCCACGAAGCTGCCTGGTGTCACAGGTGTTCCCTGGCAGGGGGAAGTCCGCTAATTACCTCCCCTGTCCAGGGGGAGGCACTAGATGCTACCTGCATTTCCAGCACACCCCCCGCCTTTCCCCGGCAGCCAGCAATGGAAGGCACTCGGGGAAGACACGCGAAGGGCTCCTAGGATATCCCGGGTGCTGCATAGAGATGACGGAACCTCCCCACATTCAGAATTCTGGAACACGGCTGACTTTGTGGGGGAGGTTTTGGGCAGCCCTTCACGCAGCTGCCTATTTTCACTGGTATACCCTGGCAGTGGGAAGTCCGCTAATTACCTCCCCTGTCCAGGGGGAGGCACTAGATGCTACCAGCATTTCCAGCTCAACCCCCTCATTCCCGGCAGCCTGCACCGGGGGGCAATCGGGGAAGACACGCGAAGGGCTCCTAGGCGATCCCGGGTTCTGCAGACAGAAGACGGAACCTCCCCACACTCAGAATTTCGGAAAAAGGCTGACTGTGTGGGGGAGGTTTAGCGCCGCCCTCCACGTAGCTGCCGGGTGTCACAGGTGTTCCCTGGCAGGGGGAATTCCGCTAATTACCTCCCCTCTCCAGGGGGAGGCACTAGATGCTACCAGCATTTCCTGCCCAACCCCCTCATTCCCCGGCAGCCTGCACCGGGGGGCACTCGGGGAAGACACGCGAAGTGCTCCTAGGAGATCCCGGGTGCTGCAGAAAGAAGACGGAACCTCCCCAAACTCAGAATTCCGGAACACGGCTGACTGTGTGGGGGAGGTTTGGGGCCGCCCTCCACGCAGCTGCCTGGTGTCAAAGGTGTTCCCTGGTAGGGGGAATCCGCTAAATACTTCCCCTCTCCAGGGGGAGGCACTAGATGCTACCTGCATTTCCAGCCCAACCCCCGCCTTTCCCCGGCAGCCCGCACTGGTAGGCACTCGGGGAAGACACGCGAAGGGCTCCTAAGATATCCCGGGTGCTGCTTAGAGATGACGGAACCTCCCCAAACTCAGAATTCCGGAAAAAGTCTGACTGTGTGGGGGAGGTTTGGGACCGCCCTCCACGCAGCTGCCTGGTGTCTCAGGTGTTCCCTGGCAGGGGGAAGTCCGCTAATTGCCTCCCCTGTCCAGTGGGAGTCACTAGAATCTACCTGCCTTTCCAGCCCAAATCCCGCCTTCCCCCGGCAGCCCGCACTGGGAGGGAATCGGGAAGACACGCTAAGGGCTCCTAGGCGATCCCGGGTGCTGCAGACTGAAGACGGAACCTCCCCACACTCAGAATTCCGGAACACGGCTGACTGTGTGGGGGAGGTGTGTGGCCGCCCTCCACGCAGCTGCCTATTTTCACTGGTGTACCCTGGCAGTGGGAAGTCGGCTAATTACCTCCCGAGTCCAGGGGGTGGCACTAGATGCTACCTGCCTTTCCAGAACAACCCCCGCCTTTCCCCGGCAGCCTGCACTGGGAGGGACTCGGGGAATATACGCGAAGCTCTCTTAGGAGATCCCGGGTGCTGCAGACAGAAGACGGATCCTCCCCACACTCAGAATTCCGGAACACGGCTGACTGTGTGGGGGAGGTTTATAGCCGCCCTCCACGCAGCTGCCTGGATTCAAAGGTGTTCCCTGGCAGGGGGAAGTCCGCTAATTACCTCCCCTGTCCAGGGGGAGGCACTAGATGCTACCTGCATTTCCAGCACAACCCCCGCCTTTCCCCGGCAGCCAGCAATGAAAGGCATTCGGGGAAGACACGCGAAGGGCTCCTAGGATATCCCGGGTGCTGCATAGAGATGACGGAACGTTCCCACATTCAGAATTCTGGAACACGGCTGACTGTGTGGGGGAAGTTTGGGGCCGCCCTCCAAGCAGCTGCCTATTTTCATTGGTGTACCCTGGCAGTGGGAATTCCGCTAATTACCTCCCGATTCTAGGGGGTGGCACTAGATGCTACCTGCCTTTCCAGAACAACCCACGCCTTTCCCCGTCAGCCCGCACTAGGAGGGACTCGGGGAAGTTACGCGAAGCGCTCTTAGGAGATCCCGGGTGCTGCAGACAGAAGACGGATCCTCCCCACACTCAGAATTCCGGAACACGGCTGACTGTGTGGGGGAGGTTTGGGGCCGCCCTCCACGCAGCTGCCTGGTTTCACAGGTGTTCCCTGGCAGGGGAATACCACTAAATACCTCCCGAGTCCAGGGGGAGGCACTAGATGCTACCTGCATTTCCAGCACAACCCCCGCCTTTCCCCGGCAGCCCGAACTTGGAGGGACTCGGGGAAGACACGCGAAGGTCTCCTAGTCGATCCCGGGTGCTGCAGACAGAAGACGGATCCTCCCCACACTCAGAATTCCGGAACACGGCTGACTGTGTGGGGGAAGTTTAGCGCCGAACTCCACGAAGCTGCCTGGTGTCACAGGTGTTCCCTGGAATAGGGAAGTCCGCTAATTACCTCCCCTGTCCAGGGGGAGGCACTAGATGCTACCTGCATTTCCAGCACAACCCCCGCCTTTCCCCGGCAGCCAGCAATGGAAGGCACTCGGGGAAGACACGCGAAGGGCTCCTAGGAGATGCCGGGTGCTGCAGACAGAAGACGGAACCTCCCCACACTCAACATTCCGGAACATGGCTGACTTTGTGGGGGAGGTTTGGGACCGCCCTCCACGCAGCTGCCTGGTGTCACAGGTGATCCCAGACAGGGGAAAGTACGCTAATTACCTCCCCTGTCCAGGTGGAGGCACTAGATTCTACCTACATTTCCAGCACAACCCACGCCTTTCCCCTTCAGCCCGCACTGGGAGGCACTCTGGAAAGTTATGCAATGGGCTCCTAGGAGATCCCGGGTGCTGCAGACAGATGACGGAACCTCCCCACATTCAGAATTCCGGAACACGGCTGACAGTGTGGGGGAGGTTTGAGGCCGCCCTCCACGCAGCTGCCTGGTGTCACAGGTGTTCCCTGGCAGGGGGAATTCCGCTAATTACCTCCCCTGTCCAGGCGGAGGCACAAGATTCTACGTGCATTTCCAGCCCAACTCCCGCCTTTCCCCGGCAGCCCGCACTGGTAGGCACTCGGGGAAGACATGCGAATGGCTCCTCGGTTATCCCGGGTGCTGCATAGATTATGACGGAACCTCCCCAAATTAAGAATTCCGGAAAAAGCCTGACTGTGTGGGGGAGGTTTGGGGCCACCCTCCACGCAGCTGCCTGGTGTCACAGGTGTTCCCTGGCAGGGGGAATTCCGCTAATTATCTCCCCTGTCCAGGGGGAGGCACTAGATTCTACCTGCAATTCCAGCACAACCCACGCCTTTCCATTTCAGCCCGCACTGGGAGGCACTCTGGGAAGCTATGCAATGGGCTCCTAAGAGATCCCGGGTGCTGCAGACAAAAGATGGAACCTCCCCACACTCAGAATTTCGGAACACGTCTGACTGTGTGGGGGAAGATTAGCGCCGACCTCCACGAAGCTGCCTGGTGTCACAGGTGTTCCCTGGCATTGGGAAGTCCGCTAATTACCTCCCCTGTCCAGGGGGAGGCACTAGATGCTACCTGCATTTCCAGCACAACCCCCGCCTTTCCCCGGCAGCCTGCAATGAAAGGCACTCGGGGAAGGCACGCGAAGGGCTCCTAGGATATCCCGGGTGCTGCATAGGGATGACGGAACCTCCCCACATTCAGAATTCTGGAACACGGTTGACTGTGTGGGGGAGGTTTTGGGCCGCCCTCCACGCAGCTGACTATTTTCACTGGTGTACCCTGGCAGTGGGAATTCGGCTAATTACCTCCCGAGTCCAGGGGGAGGCAGTAGATTCTACCTGCATTTCCAGCCCTACCCCCGCTTTTCCCCGGCAGCCCGCACTGGGAGGGACTCGGGGAAGACACGCGAAGGTCTCCTAGGCGATCCCGGGTTCTGCAGACAGAAGACGGAACCTCCCGACACTCAGAATTCCGGAACACGGCTGACTGTGTGGGGGAGGTTTGAGGCCGCCCTGCACGCAGCTGCCTGGTGTCACAGGTGTTCCCTGGTAGGGGGAAGTCCGCTAATTACCTCCCCTCTCCAGGGGGAGGCACTAGATGCTACCAGCATTTCCAGCCCAACCCCCTCATTCCCCGGCAGCCTGCACCGGGGGGGCACTCGAGGAAGACACGCGAAGGGCTCCTAGGAGATCCCGGGTGCTGCAGACAGAAGATGGAACCTCCCCACACTCAGAATTCCGGAACACGGCTGACTGTGTGGGGGAGGATTGGGACCGACATCCACGTAGCTGCCTGGTGTCACAGGTGTTCCCAGACAGGGGAAAGTCCGCTAATTACCTTCCCTTTCCAGGTGAAGGCACTAGATGCTACCTGCATTTCCAGCCCAACACCCTCATTCCCCGGCAGCCCGCACCGGGAGGCAATCTGGGAAGACACGCGAAGGGCTCCTAGGTTATCCCGGGTGCTGCATAGAGATGACGGAACCTCCCCACATTCAGAATTCCGGAAAAAGGCTGACTTGTGGGGGAGGTTTGGGACCGCCCTCCACGAAGCTGCCTGGTGTCACAGGTGTTCCCTGGCAGGGGGAAGTCCGCTAATTGCCTCCCCTGTCCAGGGGGAGTCACTAGATTCTACCTGCATTTCCAGTTCAACCCCCGCCTTTCCCCGGCAGCCCGCGCAGGGAGGGACTGGGGAAGACAATTGAACGGCTCCTAGGCGATCCCGGGTGCTGCAGACAGAAGACGGAACCTCCACACACTCAGAATTCCGGAACATGGCTGACTGTGTGGGGGAGGTTTGGGGCCACCCTCCACGCAGCTGCCTGGTGTAACAGGTGTTCCCTGGAAGGGGGAAGTCCGCTAATTACCACCCCTGTCCAGGGGGAGGCACTAGATTCTACCTGCATTTCCAGCACAACCCCCGCCTTTCCCGGCAACCCGCACTTGGAGGGAATCGGGGAAGTTACGCGAAGCGCTCTTAGGAGATCCCGGGTGCTGCAGACAGAAGACGGATCCTCCCCACACTCAGAATTCCGGAACACGGCTGACTGGGTGGGGGAGGTTTGGGGACCCCCTCCACGCATCTGCCTATTTTCACTGGTGTACCCTGGCAGTGGGAAGACCGCTAATTACCTCCCGAGTCCAGGGGGTGGCACTAGATGCTACCTGCCTTTACAGAACAGCTCCCGCCTTTCCCCGGCAGCCCGAACTGGGAGGGACTCGGGTAAGATACGCGAAGCGCTCTTAGGGGATCCCGGGTGCTGCAGACAGAAGACGGATCCTCCCGACACTCAGAATTCCGGAACACGGCTGACTGTGTGGGGGAAGTTTGGGGCCGCACTCCACGCAGCTGCCTGGTTTCACAGGTGTTCCCTGGAAGGGGGAATACCACTAAATACCTCCCGATTCCAGGGGGAGGCACTAGATGCTACCTGCATTTCCAGCACAACCCCCGCATTTCCCCGGCAGCCCCAACTGGGAGGGACTCGGGGAAGACACGCGAAAGTCTCCTAGGCGATCCCGGTTGCTGCAGACAGAAGACGGAACCTCCCCACACTCAGAATTCCGCAACAGGGCTGACAGTGTGGGGGAGGTTTGAGGCCGCCCACCACGCAGCTCCCTAGTGTCACAGGTGTTCTCTGGCAGGGGGAATTCCGCTAATTACCTCCCCTGTCCAGGCGGAGGCACTAGATGCTACCTGTATTTCCGGCGCAACTCCCGCCTTTCCCCGGCAGCCCGCACTGGGATGCACTCGGGGAAGACACGCGAAGGGCTAGTAGGTTATCCCGGATGCTGCATAGAGATGACGGAACCTCCCCACATTAAGAATTCCGGAACACGGCTGACTGTGTGGGGGAGGTTTGGGGCCGCCCCCCACGCAGCTGCCTATTTTCACTGGTGTACCCTGGCAGTGGGAAGTCGGCTAATTACCTCCCGAGTCCAGGGGGAGGCACTAGATGCTACCTGCATTTCCAGAACAACCCCCGCCTTTCCCCGGCAGCCCGCACTGGGAGGGACTCGGGGAAGATACGCGAAGCGCTCTTAGGAGATCCCGGGTGCTGCAGACAGAAAACGGAACTTCCCCACACTCAGAATTCCGGAACACGGCTGACTGTGTGGGGGAAGTTTGGGGCCGCCCTCCACGCAGCTGCCTGGATTCACAGGTGTTCCCTGGCAGGGGGAATTCCAATAAATACCTCCCGAGGCCAGGGGGAGGCACTAGATGCTACCTGCATTTCCAGCCCAACCCCCGCATTTCCCCGGCAGCCCGCACTGGGAGGGACTCGGGGAAGACACGTGAAGGTCTCCTAGGCGATCCCGGGTTCTGCAGACAGAAGACGGAACCTCCCGACACTCAGAATTCCGGAACACGGCTGACTGTGTGGGGGAAGTTTGAGGCCGCCCTCCACGCAGCTGCCTGGTGTCACAGGTGTTCCCTGGCTGGGGGAAGTCCGCTAATTACCTCCCCTGTCCAAGGGGAGGCACTAGATGCTACCAGCATTTCCAGAACAACCCCCTCATTCCCCGGCAGCCTGCACCGGGAGGCACTCGGGGAATACACGCGAAGGGCTCCTAGGAGATGCCGGGTGCTGCAGACAGAAGACGGAACCTCCCCACACTCAAAATTCCGGAACATGGCTGAGTGTGTGGGGGAGGTTTGGGACCGCCCTCCACGCAGCTGCCTGGTGTCACAGGTGATCCCAGACAGGGGAAAGTACGCTAATTACCTCCCCTGTCCAGGTGGAGGCACTAGATTCTACCTGCATTTCCAGCACAACCCACGCCTTTCCCCTTCAGCCCGCACTGGGAGGCACTCTGGGAAGTTATGCAATGGGCTCATAGGAGATCCCGGGTGCTGCAGACAGATGACGGAACCTCCCAACACTCAGAATTCCGAAACATGGCTGACTGTTTGGGGGAGTTTTGGGGAAGCCCTCCACGCAGCTGCCTGGTGTCACAGGTGTTCCCTGGCAGGGGTCTGTCCGCTAAATACCCCCCGAGTCCAGGGGGAGGCACTAGATGCTACCTGCATTTCCAGCACATCCCCCGCCTTTCCCCGGCAGCCAGCAATGGAAGACACTCGGGGAAGACACGCGAAGAGCTCCTAGGTTATCTCGGGTTCTGCATAGAGATGACGGAACCTCCCCACATTCAGAATTCTGTAACACGGCTGACTGTGTGGGGGAGATTTGGGGCCGCCTCCCACGCAGCTGCCTATTTTCACAGGTTTTCCCTGACAGGGGGAATTCCGCTAATTACCTCCCGTGTCCAGGGGGAGGCACTTGATGTTACCTGCCTTTCCAGCCCAACCCCCGCCTTTCCCCGGCAGGCCGCACTGGGAGGGACTCGGGGAAGACACGCGAAGGTCTCCTAGGCGATCCCGGGTGCTGCAGACAGAAGACGGAACCTCCCCACACTCAGAATTCCGGAACACGGCTGACTGTGTGGGGGAGGTTTATCGCCGCCCTCCACGAATCTGCTTGTTGTCACAGGTGTTCTGAGGCAGGGGTAAGTCCGCTAATTACCTCCCCTGTCCAGGGGGAGGCACTAGATGCTACCTGCATTTCCAGCCCAACCCCCTCATTCCCCGGCAGCCCGCACCGGGAGGCAATCTGGGAAGACTCGCGAAGGGCTCCTAGGAGATCCCGTGTGCTGCAGACAGATGACGGAACCTCCCAACACTCAGAATTTTGGAACATGGCTGACTCTTGGGGGAGGTTTGGGGCCGCCCTCCACGCAGCTGCCTGGTGTCTCAGGGTTCCCTGGCAGGGGAATTACGCTAATTTCTTCCCCTGTCCAGGTGGTGGCATTAGATGCTACTTGCATTTCCAGACCAACACCCTCCTTTCCCCTTCAGCCCGCACTGGGAGGCACTCCGGGAATATATGCGATGGGCTCCTAGGAGATCCCGGGTGCTGCAGACAGATGACGGAACCTCCCGACACTCAGAATTCCGGAACATGGCTGACTGTGTGGGGGAGGTTTGGGGCCGCCCACATCGCAGCTGCCTGATTTCACAGGTGTTCCCTGGCAGGGGGAATTCCACTAAATACCTCCCGAGTCCAGGGGGAGGCACTGGATGCTACCTGCATTTCCAGCCCAACGCCCGCCTTTCCCCGGCATCCCGCACTGTGAGGGACTCGGGGAAGACACGCGAAGGTCTCCTAGGCGATCGCGGGTGCTGCAGACAGATGACGGAACCTCCCCACACTCAGAATTCCGGAACACGGCTGACTGTGTGGGGGAGGTTTGAGGCCGCCCTCCCCGCAGCTGCCTGGTGTGACAGTTGTTCCCAGACACGGGGAAGTCCGCTAAATACCTCCCCTGTCCAGGTGGAGGCACTAGATGCTACCTGCATTTCCAGCCCAACCCCCTCATTCACCGGCAGCCCGCACCGGGTGGCACTCTGGGAAGACATGCGAAGGTCTCCTAGGAGATCCCGGGTGCTGCAGAAAGAAGACGGAACCTCCCCACACTCAGAATTCCGGAACACGGCTGACTGTGTGGGGGAGGCTTGGGGCCTCCCTCCACGCAGCTGCCTGGTGTCACAGGTGTTCCCTGGCAGGGGGAAGTCCGCTAATTTCCTCCCCTGTCCAGGTGGTGGCATTAGATGCTAGCTGCATTTCCAGCCCAACCCCCGCCTTTCCCCGGCAGCCCGCACTGGGAGGGATTCGGGGAAGGCACGCGAATGGATCCTAGGAGATCCCGGGTTGTTCAGACAGATGACGGAACCTCCCCACACTAGAATTCCGGAACACGGCTGACAGTGTGGTGGATGTAAGGGGCCGCACTCCACGCAGCTGACTGGTGTCACAGGTGTTCCCTGGCAGGGGGAATCCGCTAATTACCTCCCCTGTCCAGGGGGAGGCACTAGATGCTACCTGAATTTCCAGCCCAACCCCCGCCTTTCCCCGGCAGCCTGCACTGAGAGTCACTCGGGGAAGACAAGTGAAGGGCTCTTAAGTTATCCCGGGTGCTGCATAGAGATGACGGAACCTCCCCACATTCAGAATTCCGGAAAAAGCCTGACTGTGTTTGGGAGGTTTAACGCCGCCGTCCACGAAGCTGCCTGGTGTCAGAAGTGTTCCCTGGCAGGGGGAATCCGCTAATTACCTCCCCTGTCCAGGGGGAGGCACTAGATGCTACCTGCATTTCCAGTACATCCCCCGCCTTTCCCCGGCAGCCAGCAATTGAAGGCACTCGGGGAAGACACGCGAAGGGCTCCTAGGTTATCGCGGGTGCTGCATAGAGATGACGGAACATCCCCACATTCAGAATTCCGGAACACGGCTGACTGTGTTGGGGAGGTTTGGGGCCGCCCTTCACGAAGCTGCCTATTTTCACAGGTGTTTCCTGGATGGGTGATATCCGCTAATTACCTCCCGAGTCCAGGGGGAGGCACTAGATGCTACCTGCCTTTACAACACAACCCCCGCCTTTCCCCAGCAGCCCGTACTGTGAGAGACTCGGGGAAGACACGCGAATGTCTCCTAGGCGATCCCGCGTGCTGCACACAGAAGACGGATACTCCCCACACTCAGAATTCCGGAACACGGCTGACTGTGTGGGGGAGGTTTGAGGCCGCCTTCCACGCAGCTGCCTGGTGTCACAGGTGTTCCCTGGCAGGGGGAAGTCCGCTAATTTCCTCCCCTGTCCAGGTGGAGGCACTAGATGCTACCTGCATTTCCAGCCCAACCCCCTCATTCCCCGGCAGCCCGCACAGGGAGGCACTCTGGGAAGACACGCGAAGGGCTCCTAGGACATCCCGGGTGCTGCAGACAAATGACGGAACCTCCCACCACTCAGAATTTGGAACATGGCTGACTGTGTGGGGGAGGTATGGGGCCGCCATCCACGCAGCTGCCTGGTGTCACAGGTGTTCCCAGACAGGGGAAAGTCCGCTAATTACCTCCCCTGTTCAGGTGGAGGCACTAGATGCTACCTGCATTTCCAGCCAAACCCCCGCCTTTCCCCGGCAGCCCGCATTGGGAGGCACTCGGGGAAGACATGCGAAGGGCTTCTAGTTTATCCCGGGTGCTGCAGACAGAAGACGGAACCTCCCCACACATAGAATTCCGGAACAAGTCTGACTGTGTGGGGAGGCTTAGGTCCGCCCTCCACGCAGCTGCCTGGGGTCACATGTGTTACCTCGCAGGGGGAAGTCCGCTAATTACCTCCCCTGTCCAGGGGGAGTCACTAGATTCTACCTGCATTTACAGCCCAAATCTCGTCTTTCCCCGCCAGCCTACACTGGGAGGCACTCGGGGAAGACAAGCGAAGGGCTCCTAAGTTATCCCAGTTGCTGCATAGTGATGACGGAACCTCCCCACGCTCAGAATTCCGGAACATGGCTGACTGTGTGGGTGAGGTTTAGGGCCACCCTCCACGCAACTGTTTGGTGTCACAGGTGTTCACAGACAAGGGAAAATCAGCTAATTACCTCCCCTGTCCAGGTGGAGGCACTAGATGCTACCTGCATTTCCAGGCCAACCCACTCATTTCCCGGTAGCCCGCACAGGGAGGGACTCGGGGAAGACATGCGAAAGGCTCCTAGGCGATCCCGGTTGATGCAGACAGAAGAGGGAACCTCCTCACATTCAGAATTCCGGAACACGGCTGACTGTTTGGGGGAGGTTTGGGGCCGCCCTCCACGCATCTGCCTTGTTTCACAGGTGTTCCCTGGCAGGGAGAATTCCACTAAATACTTCCCGAGTCCAGGGGGAGGCACAAGATGCTACCTCCATTTCCAGCCCAAACCCGCCTTTCCCAGTCTGCCCGCACTGGGAGGGATTCGGGGAAGATACACGAAGGGCTCCTAGGCGATCCCGGGTACTGCAGACAGAAGACGGAACCTCCCCACACTCAGAATTCCGGAACACGACTGACTGTGTGGGGGAGGTTTGAGGCCGCCCACCACGCAGCTGCTTGGTGTCACATGTGTTCCCTGGCAGGGGGAAGTCCGGTAATTACCTCCCCTGTTCAGGGGGAGGCACTTGATGCTACCTGCATTTCCAGCACAAACCCCGCCTTTCCCCAGCAGCCAGCAATGGAATGCACTCGGGGAAGACACGCGAAGGGCTCCTAGGATATCCCGGGTGATGCATAGAGATGACGGAACCTCCCCACATTCAGAATTCTGGAACATGGCTGACTGGGTGGGGGAGGTTTGGGGCCGCCCTCCACGCATCTGCCTATTTTCACTGGTGTACCCTGGCAGTGGGAAGACCGCTAATTACCTCCCGAGTCCAGGGGGTGGCACTAGATTCTACCTGCCTTTACAGAACAACCCCCGCCTTTCCCCGGCAGCCCGAACTGGGAGGGACTCGGGTAAGATATGCGAAGCGCTCTTAGGGGATCCCGGGTGCTGCAGACAGAAGACGGATCCACCCCACACTCAGAATTCCGGAACACAGCTGACTGTGTGGGGGAGGATTGGGACCGCCCTCCACGCAGCTGCCTGGTGTCACAGGTGTTCCCTGGCAGGGGGAAGTCCGCTAATTACCTCCCCTGTTCAGGGGGAGGCAGTAGATGCTACCTGCATTTCCAGCCCAACCCCCGCATTTCCCCGTCAGCCCGCGCAGGGAGGGACTCGGGGATGACACGCAAAAGGCTCCTAGGCGATCCCGGGTGCTGCAGACAGAAGACGGAACCTCCCCACACTCAGAATTCAGGAACATGGCTGACTGTGTGGGGGAAGTTTGGGGCCACCCTCCACCCAGCTGCTTGGGGTCACAGGTGTTCCCTGGCAGGGGGATGTCCGCTAATTAATTACCCTGTCCAGGGGGAGGCACTAGATTCTACCTGCATTTCCAGCACAACCCACGCCTTTCCCCTTCAGCCCGCACTGGGAAGCATTCTGGGAAGTTATGCGATGGGCTCCTAGGAGATCCCGGGTGCTGCAGACAGAATACGGAACCTCAACACACTCAGAATTCCGGAACACGGCTGACTGTGTGGGGGAGGTTTGAGGCCGCCCTCCACGCAGCTGCCTGGTGTCACAGGTGTTCCCTGGCAGGGGGAAGTCCGCTAATTACCTCCCCTGTCCAGTGGGAGGCACTAGATTCTACCTGCATTTCCAGCACAACACCCGCTTTCCCAGGCAGCCAGCAATGGAAGGCATTCGGGGAAGACACGCGAAGGGCTCCTAGGATATCCCGGGTGCTGCATAGAAATGACGGAATGTTCCCACATTCAGAATTCTGGAACACGGCTGACTGTGTGGGGGAGGTTTGGGGCCGCCCTCCACGCAGCTGCCTATTTTCATTGGTGTACCCTGGCAGTGGGAATTCCGCTAATTACCTCCCGATTCTAGGGGGTGGCACTAGATGCTACCTGCCTTTCCAGAACAACCCACGCCTTTCCCCTTCAGCCCGCACTAGGAGGGACTCGGGGAAGTTACGCGAAGCGCTCTTAGGAGATCCCGGGTGCTGCAGACAGAAGACGGAACCTCCCCACACTCAGAATTCCGGAACACGGCTGACTGTGTGGGGGAGGTTTTGGGTCGCCCTCCACGCAGCTGCCTGGTTTCACAGGTTTTCCCTGGCAGGGGGAATTCCACTAAATACCTCCCGAGTCCAGGGGGTGGCACTAGATGCTACCTGCATTTCCAGCACAACCCCCGCCTTTCCCCGGCAGCCCCAACTGGGAGGGACTCGGGGAAGACACGCGAAGGTCTCCTAGTCGATCCCGGGTGCTGCAGACAGAAGACGGAACCTCCCCACACTCAGAATTCCGGAACACGGCTGACAGTGTGGGGGAGGTTTGAGGCCGCCCTCCACGCAGCTGCCTGTTGTCACAGGTGTTCCCTGGCAGGGGGAATTCCGGTAATTACCTCCCCTGTCCAGGTGGAGGCACAAGATTCTACGTGCATTTCCAGCCCAACTCCCGCCTTTCCCCGGCAGCCCGCACTGGTAGGCACTCGGGGAAGACATGCGAAGGGCTCCTAGGTTATCCCGGGTGCTCATAGATATGACGGAACCTCCCCACATTAAGAATTCCGGAAAAAGCCTGACTGTGTGGGGGACGTTTGGGGCCACCCTCCACGCAGCTGCCTGGTGTCACAAGTGTTCCCTTGCAGGGGGAATTCCGCTAATTATCTCCCCTGTCCAGGGGGTGGCACTAGATTCTACCTGCATTTCCAGCACAACCCACGCCTTTTCCCTTCAGCCCGCAATGGGAGGCACTCTGGGAAGTTATGCAATGGGCTCCTAAGAGATCCCGGGTGCTGCAGACAGAAGACGGATCCTCCCTACACTCAGAAATCCGGAAAACGGCTGACTGTGTGGGGGAGGTTTAGCGCCGCCCTCCACGAAGCTGCCTGGTGTCACAGGTGTTCCCTGGCAGGGGGAAGTCCGCTAATTACCTCCCCTTTCCAGGGGGAGGCACTAGATGTTACCAGCATTTCCAGCCCAACCCCCTCATTCCCCGGCAGCCTGCACCGGGGGGCAATCGGGGAAGACACGCGAAGGGCTCCTAGGATATCCCGGGTGCTGCATAGAGATGACGGAACCTCCCCACATTCAGAATTCTGGAACACGTCTGACTGTGTGGGGGAGATTTGGGGCCGCCTCCCACGAAGCTGCCTATTTTCACAGGTGTTCCCTGACAGGGGGAATTCCGCTAATTACCTCCCGAGTCCAGGGGGAGGCACTAGATGCTACCTGCCTTTCCATCCCAACCCCCGCCTTTCCCCAGCAGCCCGCACCGTGAGGGACTCGGGGAAGACACGCGAAGGGCTCTTAGGATATCCCGGGTGCTGCAGACAGAAGACGGAACCTCCCAACTCTCAGAATTCCGGAACACGGCTGACTGTGTGGGGGAGGTTTGGGGCCGCCCTCCACGCAGCTGCCTGGTGTCACAGGTGTTCCCAGGCAGGGGAAAGTCCGCTAAATACCTCCCCTGTGCAGGTGGTGGCACTAGATGCTACCTGCATTTCCAGACCAACCCCCGCATTTCCCCGGCAGCCAGCAATGGAAGGCACTCGGGGAAGACACGCGAAATGCTCCTAGGATATCCCGGGTGCTGCATAGAGATGACGGAACCTCCCCACATTCAGAATTCCGGAAAAAGTCTGACTGGGTGGGGGATGTTTGGGGCCGACCTCCACGCAGCTGCCTGGTGTCACAGGTTTTCCCTGGCAAGGGGAAGTCCGCTAATTTCCTCCCCTGTCCAGGGGGAGGCACTAGATGCTACCAGCATTTCCAGGCCAACCCCCTCATTCCCCGGCACCCTGCAACGGGGGGCACTCGGGGAAGACACGCGAAGATCTCCTAGGAGATCCCGGGTGCTGCAGATAGAAGACGGAACCTCCCCACACTCAGAATTCCGGAATACGGCTGACTGTGTGGGGGAGTTTTGTGGCCGCCCTCCACGCAGCTGCCTGGTGTCACAGGTGTTCCCAGACAGGGGAAAGTCCGCAAATTACCTCCCCTGTTCAGGTGGAGGCACTAGATGCTACCTGCATTTCCAGCACAACCCCCTCATTCCCAGGCAGCCCGCACCGGGAGACACTCTGGGAAGACACGCGAAGGGCTCCTAGGAGATCCCGGGTGCTGTAGACAGATGACGGAACCTCCCAACACTCAGAATTCCGGAACATGGCTGACTGTGCGGGGGAGGTTTGGGGCCGCCCTCCACGCAGCTGGCTGGTGTCACAGGTGTTCCCTGGCAGGGGGAAGTCCGCTGATTACCTCCCCTGTCCAGGGGGAGGTACTAGATGCTACCTGCATTTCCAGCACATCCCCCGCCTTTCCCCGGCAGCCAGCAATGGAAGGCACTCGGGGAAGACACGAGAAGGCCTCCTAGGTTATCTCGGATTCTGCATAGAGATGACGGAACCTCCCCACATTCAGAATTCTGGAACACGTCTGACTGTGTGGGGCAGATTTGGGGCCGCCTCCCACGCAGCTGCCTATTTTCACAGGTGTTCCCTGACAGGGGGAATTCCGCTAATTACCTCCCGAGTCCTGGGGGAGGCACTAGATGCTACCTGCCTTTCCAGCACAACCCCCGACTTTCCCCAGCAGCCCGCACCGGGAGGGACTCGGGGATTACACGCGAAGGGTCCTTAGGAGATCCCGGACGCTGCAGACAGAAGACGGAACCTCCCCACACTCAGAATTCCGGAACACGGCTGACTGTGTGGGGGATGTTTGGGGCCGCAATCCACGCAGCTGCCTGGTGTCACAGGTGTTCCCAGGCAGGGGAAAGTCCGCTAATTACCTCCCCAGTGCAGGTGGTGGCACTAGATGCTACCTGCATTTCCAGCACAACCCCCGCCTTTCCCCGGCAGCCAGCAATGGAAGGCACTCGGGGAAGACACGCGAAGTGCTCCTAGGATATCCCGGGTGCTGCATAGAGATGACGGAACCTCCCCACATTCAGAATTCCGGAAAAAGGCTGACTGGGTGGGGGAGGTTTGGGGCCGCCCTCCACGCAGCTGCCTTGTGTCACAGGTGTTCCCTGGCAGGGGGAATTCCGCCAATTTCTTCCCCTGTCCAGGTGGTGGCATTAGATGCTACTTGCATTTCCAGACCAACCCCCGCCTTTCACCGCAACCCGCACTGTGAGGGATTCGGGGAAGACACGCGAATGGATCCTAGGAGATCCCGGGTGCTTCAGACAGATGACGGAACCTCCCCACACTCAGAATTCCGGAACACGGCTGACTGAGTGGGGGAATTTGGGGCCGAACTTACGCAGCTGCCTGGTGTCACAGGTGTTCCCAGGCAGGGGAAAGTCCGCTAATTACCTCCACTGTCCATGTGGAGGCACTACATGCTACCTGAATTTCCAGCCCAACACCCTCATTCCCCGGCAGCCCGCACCGGGAGGCACTCTGGGAAGACACGCGAAGGGCTCCTAGGTGATCCCGGTTGCTGCAGACAGATGACGGAACCTCCCGACACTCAGAATTCCGGAACAAGTCTGAGTGTGTGGGGGAGGTTTGGGGCCGCCCCCAACGCAGCTGCCTGGTGTCACAGGTGTTCCCTGGCAGGGGGAAGTCCGCTAATAACCTCCCCTGTCCAGGGGGAGGCACTAGATGCTGCCTGCATTTCCAGCACATCCCCCGCATTTCCCCGGTAGCCAGCAATGGAGGGCACTCGGGGAAGACACGCGAAGGGCTCCTAGGTTATCCCGGGTGCTGCATAGAGATGACAGAACCTCCCCAAATTCAGAATTCCGGAACACGGCTGACTGTGTGGGGGAGATTTGGGGCCGCCCTCCACGCAGCTGCCTGTTTTCACAGGTGTTTCCTGGCAGGGGTCTGTCCGCTAAATACCCCCCGAGTCCAGGGGGAGGCACTAGATGCTACCTGCATTTCCAGCACATCCCCCGCCTTTCCCCGGCAGCCAGCAATGGAAGACACTCGGGGAAGACACGCGAAGAGCTCCTAGGTTATCTCGGGTTCTGCATAGAGATGACGGAACCTCCCCACATTCAGAATTCTGTAACACGGCTGACTGTGTGGGGGAGATTTGGGGCCGCCTCCCACGCAGCTGCCTATTTTCACAGGTTTTCCCTGACAGGGGGAATTCCGCTAATTACCTCCCGTGTCCAGGGGGAGGCACTAGATGTTACCTGCCTTTCCAGCCCAACCCCCGCCTTTCCCCGGCAGGCCGCACTGGGAGGGACTCGGGGAAGACACGCGAAGGTCTCCTAGGCGATCCCGGGTGCTGCAGACAGAAGACGGAACCTCCCCACACTCAGAATTCCGGAACACGGCTGACTGTGTGGGGGAGGTTTATCGCCGCCCTCCACGAATCTGCTTGTTGTCACAGGTGTTCTGAGGCAGGGGTAAGTCCGCTAATTACCTCCCCTGTCCAGGGGGAGGCACTAGATGCTACCTGCATTTCCAGCCCAACCCCCTCATTCCCCGGCAGCCCGCACCGGGAGGCACTCTGGGAAGACTCGCGAAGGGCTCCTAGGAGATCCCGGGTGCTGCAGACAGATGACGGAACCTCCCAACACTCAGAATTTTGGAACATGGCTGACTCTTGGGGGAGGTTTGGGGCCGCCCTCCACGCAGCTGCCTGGTGTCTCAGGGTTCCCTGGCAGGGGAATTACGCTAATTTCTTCCCCTGTCCAGGTGGTGGCATTAGATGCTACTTGCATTTCCAGACCAACACCCTCCTTTCCCCTTCAGCCCGCACTGGGAGGCACTCCGGGAATATATGCGATGGGCTCCTAGGAGATCCCGGGTGCTGCAGACAGATGACGGAACCTCCCGACACTCAGAATTCCGGAACATGGCTGACTGTGTGGGGGAGGTTTGGGGCCGCCCACAACGCAGCTGCCTGATTTCACAGGTGTTCCCTGGCAGGGGGAATTCCACTAAATACCTCCCGAGTCCAGGGGGAGGCACTGGATGCTACCTGCATTTCCAGCCCAACGCCCGCCTTTCCCCGGCATCCCGCACTGTGAGGGACTCGGGGAAGACACGCGAAGGTCTCCTAGGCGATCGCGGGTGCTGCAGACAGATGACGGAACCTCCCCACACTCAGAATTCCGGAACACGGCTGACTGTGTGGGGGAGGTTTGAGGCCGCCCTCCCCGCAGCTGCCTGGTGTGACAGTTGTTCCCAGACACGGGGAAGTCCGCTAAATACCTCCCCTGTCCAGGTGGAGGCACTAGATGCTACCTGCATTTCCAGCCCAACCCCCTCATTCCCCGGCAGCCCGCACCGGGTGGCACTCTGGGAAGACATGCGAAGGTCTCCTAGGAGATCCCGGGTGCTGCAGAAAGAAGACGGAACCTCCCCACACTCAGAATTCCGGAACACGGCTGACTGTGTGGGGGAGGCTTGGGGCCTCCCTCCACGCAGCTGCCTGGTGTCACAGGTGTTCCCTGGCAGGGGGAAGTCCGCTAATTTCCTCCCCTGTCCAGGTGGTGGCATTAGATGCTAGCTGCATTTCCAGCCCAACCCCCGCCTTTCCCCGGCAGCCCGCACTGGGAGGGATTCGGGGAAGGCACGCGAATGGATCCTAGGAGATCCCGGGTTGTTCAGACAGATGTCGGAACCTCCCCACACTAGAATTCCGGAACACGGCTGACAGTGTGGTGGATGTAAGGGGCCGCACTCCACGCAGCTGCCTGGTGTCACAGGTGTTCCCTGGCAGGGGGAATCCGCTAATTACCTCCCCTGTCCAGGGGGAGGCACTAGATGCTACCTGAATTTCCAGCCCAACCCCCGCCTTTCCCCGGCAGCCTGCACTGAGAGTCACTCGGGGAAGACAAGTGAAGGGCTCTTAAGTTATCCCGGGTGCTGCATAGAGATGACGGAACCTCCCCACATTCAGAATTCCGGAAAAAGCCTGACTGTGTTTGGGAGGTTTAACGCCGCCGTCCACGAAGCTGCCTGGTGTCAGAAGTGTTCCCTGGCAGGGGGAATCCGCTAATTACCTCCCCTGTCCAGGGGGAGGCACTAGATGCTACCTGCATTTCCAGTACATCCCCCGCCTTTCCCCGGCAGCCAGCAATTGAAGGCACTCGGGGAAGACACGCGAAGGGCTCCTAGGTTATCGCGGGTGCTGCATAGAGATGACGGAACATCCCCACATTCAGAATTCCGGAACACGGCTGACTGTGTTGGGGAGGTTTGGGGCCGCCCTTCACGAAGCTGCCTATTTTCACAGGTGTTTCCTGGATGGGTGAAATCCGCTAATTACCTCCCGAGTCCAGGGGGAGGCACTAGATGCTACCTGCCTTTACAACACAACCCCCGCCTTTCCCCAGCAGCCCGTACTGTGAGAGACTCGGGGAAGACACGCGAATGTCTCCTAGGCGATCCCGCGTGCTGCACACAGAAGACGGATACTCCCCACACTCAGAATTCCGGAACACGGCTGACTGTGTGGGGGAGGTTTGAGGCCGCCTTCCACGCAGCTGCCTGGTGTCACAGGTGTTCCCTGGCAGGGGGAAGTCCGCTAATTTCCTCCCCTGTCCAGGTGGAGGCACTAGATGCTACCTGCATTTCCAGCCCAACCCCCTCATTCCCCGGCAGCCCGCACAGGGAGGCACTCTGGGAAGACACGCGAAGGGCTCCTAGGAGATCCCGGGTGCTGCAGACAAATGACGGAACCTCCCACAACTCAGAATTTGGAACATGGCTGACTGTGTGGGGGAGGTATGGGGCCGCCATCCACGCAGCTGCCTGGTGTCACAGGTGTTCCCTGACAGGGGGAATTCCGCTAATTACCTCCCGAGTCCTGGGGGAGGCACTAGATGCTACCTGCCTTTCCAGCACAACCCCCGACTTTCCCCAGCAGCCCGCACCGGGAGGGACTCGGGGATTACACGCGAAGGGTCCTTAGGAGATCCCGGACGCTGCAGACAGAAGACGGAACCTCCCCACACTCAGAATTCCGGAACACGGCTGACTGTGTGGGGGATGTTTGGGGCCGCAATCCACGCAGCTGCCTGGTTTCACAGGTGTTCCCAGGCAGGGGAAAGTCCGCTAATTACCTCCCCAGTGCAGGTGGTGGCACTAGATGCTACCTGCATTTCCAGCACAACCCCCGCCTTTCCCCGGCAACCAGCAATGGAAGGAACTCGGGGAAGACACGCGAAGTGCTCCTAGGATATCCCGGGTGCTGCATAGAGATGACGGAACCTCCCCACATTCAGAATTCCGGAAAAAGGCTGACTGGGTGGGGGAGGTTTGGGGCCGCCCTCCACGCAGCTGCCTTGTGTCACAGGTGTTCCCTGGCAGGGGGAATTCCGCCAATTTCTTCCCCTGTCCAGGTGGTGGCATTAGATGCTACTTGCATTTCCAGACCAACCCCCGCCTTTCCCCGCAACCCGCACTGTGAGGGATTCGGGGAAGACACGCGAATGGATCCTAGGAGATCCCGGGTGCTTCAGACAGATGACGGAACCTCCCCACACTCAGAATTCCGGAACACGGCTGACTGAGTGGGGGAATTTGGGGCCGAACTTACGCAGCTGCCTGGTGTCACAGGTGTTCCCAGGCAGGGGAAAGTCCGCTAATTACCTCCACTGTCCATGTGGAGGCACTACATGCTACCTGAATTTCCAGCCCAACACCCTCATTCCCCGGCAGCCCGCACCGGGAGGCACTCTGGGAAGACACGCGAAGGGCTCCTAGGTGATCCCGGTTGCTGCAGACAGATGACGGAACCTCCCGACACTCAGAATTCCGGAACATGTCTGAGTGGGTGGGGGAGGTTTGGGGCCGCCTCCAACGCAGCTGCCTGGTGTCACAGGTGTTCCCTGTCAGGGGGAAGTCCGCTAATTTCCTCCCCTGTCCAGGGGGAGGCACTAGATGCTACCTGCATTTCCAGCCCAACCCCCTCATTCCCCGGCAGCCCGCACCGGGAGGCACTCTGGGAAGACTCGCGAAGGGCTCCTAGGTGATCCCGGGTGCTGCAGACAGATGACGGAACCTCCCAACACTCAGAAATCCGGAACATGGCTGACTGTGTGGGGGAGGTTTGGGGCCGCCCTCCACGCAGCTGCCTGGTGTCACAGGTGTTCCCTGGCAGGGGGAAGTCCGCTAATAACCTCCCCTGTCCAGGGGGAGGCACTAGATGCTGCCTGCATTTCCAGCACATCCCCCGCATTTCCCCGGTAGCCAGCAATGGAGGGCACTCGGGGAAGACACGCGAAGGGCTCCTAGGTTATCCCGGGTGCTGCATAGAGATGACAGAACCTCCCCAAATTCAGAATTCCGGAACACGGCTGACTGTGTGGGGGAGATTTGGGGCCGCCCTCCACGCAGCTGCCAGTTTTCACAGGTGTTCCCTGGCAGGGGTCTGTCCGCTAAATACCCCCCGAGTCCAGGGGGAGGCACTAGATGCTACCTGCATTTCCAGCACATCCCCCGCCTTTCCCCGGCAGCCAGCAATGGAAGACACTCGGGGAAGACACGCGAAGAGCTCCTAGGTTATCTCGGGTTCTGCATAGAGATGACGGAACCTCCCCACATTCAGAATTCTGTAACACGGCTGACTGTGTGGGGGAGATTTGGGGCCGCCTCCCACGCAGCTGCCTATTTTCACAGGTTTTCCCTGACAGGGGGAATTCCGCTAATTACCTCCCGTGTCCAGGGGGAGGCACTAGATGTTACCTGCCTTTCCAGCCCAACCCCCGCCTTTCCCCGGCAGGCCGCACTGGGAGGGACTCGGGGAAGACACGCGAAGGTCTCCTAGGCGATCCCGGGTGCTGCAGACAGAAGACGGAACCTCCCCACACTCAGAATTCCGGAACACGGCTGACTGTGTGGGGGAGGTTTATCGCCGCCCTCCACGAATCTGCTTGTTGTCACAGGTGTTCTGAGGCAGGGGTAAGTCCGCTAATTACCTCCCCTGTCCAGGGGGAGGCACTAGATGCTACCTGCATTTCCAGCCCAACCCCCTCATTCCCCGGCAGCCCGCACCGGGAGGCACTCTGGGAAGACTCGCGAAGGGCTCCTAGGAGATCCCGGGTGCTGCAGACAGATGACGGAACCTCCCAACACTCAGAATTTTGGAACATGGCTGACTCTTGGGGGAGGTTTGGGGCCGCCCTCCACGCAGCTGCCTGGTGTCTCAGGGTTCCCTGGCAGGGGAATTACGCTAATTTCTTCCCCTGTCCAGGTGGTGGCATTAGATGCTACTTGCATTTCCAGACCAACACCCTCCTTTCCCCTTCAGCCCGCACTGGGAGGCACTCCGGGAATATATGCGATGGGCTCCTAGGAGATCCCGGGTGCTGCAGACAGATGACGGAACCTCCCGACACTCAGAATTCCGGAACATGGCTGACTGTGTGGGGGAGGTTTGGGGCCGCCCACAACGCAGCTGCCTGATTTCACAGGTGTTCCCTGGCAGGGGGAATTCCACTAAATACCTCCCGAGTCCAGGGGGAGGCACTGGATGCTACCTGCATTTCCAGCCCAACGCCCGCCTTTCCCCGGCATCCCGCACTGTGAGGGACTCGGGGAAGACACGCGAAGGTCTCCTAGGCGATCGCGGGTGCTGCAGACAGATGACGGAACCTCCCCACACTCAGAATTCCGGAACACGGCTGACTGTGTGGGGGAGGTTTGAGGCCGCCCTCCCCGCAGCTGCCTGGTGTGACAGTTGTTCCCAGACACGGGGAAGTCCGCTAAATACCTCCCCTGTCCAGGTGGAGGCACTAGATGCTACCTGCATTTCCAGCCCAACCCCCTCATTCCCCGGCAGCCCGCACCGGGTGGCACTCTGGGAAGACATGCGAAGGTCTCCTAGGAGATCCCGGGTGCTGCAGAAAGAAGACGGAACCTCCCCACACTCAGAATTCCGGAACACGGCTGACTGTGTGGGGGAGGCTTGGGGCCTCCCTCCACGCAGCTGCCTGGTGTCACAGGTGTTCCCTGGCAGGGGGAAGTCCGCTAATTTCCTCCCCTGTCCAGGTGGTGGCATTAGATGCTAGCTGCATTTCCAGCCCAACCCCCGCCTTTCCCCGGCAGCCCGCACTGGGAGGGATTCGGGGAAGGCACGCGAATGGATCCTAGGAGATCCCGGGTTGTTCAGACAGATGACGGAACCTCCCCACACTAGAATTCCGGAACACGGCTGACAGTGTGGTGGATGTAAGGGGCCGCACTCCACGCAGCTGCCTGGTGTCACAGGTGTTCCCTGGCAGGGGGAATCCGCTAACTACCTCCCATGTCCATGGGGAGGCACTAGATGCTACCTGAATTTCCAGCCCAACCCCCGCCTTTCCCCGGCAGCCTGCACTGAGAGTCACTCGGGGAAGACAAGTGAAGGGCTCTTAAGTTATCCCGGGTGCTGCATAGAGATGACGGAACCTCCCCACATTCAGAATTCCGGAAAAAGCCTGACTGTGTTTGGGAGGTTTAACGCCGCCGTCCACGAAGCTGCCTGGTGTCAGAAGTGTTCCCTGGCAGGGGGAATCCGCTAATTACCTCCCCTGTCCAGGGGGAGGCACTAGATGCTACCTGCATTTCCAGTACATCCCCCGCCTTTCCCCGGCAGCCAGCAATTGAAGGCACTCGGGGAAGACACGCGAAGGGCTCCTAGGTTATCGCGGGTGCTGCATAGAGATGACGGAACATCCCCACATTCAGAATTCCGGAACACGGCTGACTGTGTTGGGGAGGTTTGGGGCCGCCCTTCACGAAGCTGCCTATTTTCACAGGTGTTTCCTGGATGGGTGAAATCCGCTAATTACCTCCCGAGTCCAGGGGGAGGCACTAGATGCTACCTGCCTTTACAACACAACCCCCGCCTTTCCCCAGCAGCCCGTACTGTGAGAGACTCGGGGAAGACACGCGAATGTCTCCTAGGCGATCCCGCGTGCTGCACACAGAAGACGGATACTCCCCACACTCAGAATTCCGGAACATGGCTGACTGTGTGGGTGAGGTTTAGGGCCACCCTCCACGCAACTGTTTGGTGTCACAGGTGTTCACAGACAAGGGAAAATCAGCTAATTACCTCCCCTGTCCAGGTGGAGGCACTAGATGCTACCTGCATTTCCAGGCCAACCCACTCATTTCCCGGTAGCCCGCACAGGGAGGGACTCGGGGAAGACATGCGAAAGGCTCCTAGGCGATCCCGGTTGATGCAGACAGAAGAGGGAACCTCCTCACATTCAGAATTCCGGAACACGGCTGACTGTTTGGGGGAGGTTTGGGGCCGCCCTCCACGCATCTGCCTTGTTTCACAGGTGTTCCCTGGCAGGGAGAATTCCACTAAATACTTCCCGAGTCCAGGGGGAGGCACTAGATGCTACCTCCATTTCCAGCCCAAACCCGCCTTTCCCAGTCTGCCCGCACTGGGAGGGATTCGGGGAAGATACACGAAGGGCTCCTAGGCGATCCCGGGTACTGCAGACAGAAGACGGAACCTCCCCACACTCAGAATTCCGGAACACGACTGACTGTGTGGGGGAGGTTTGAGGCCGCCCACCACGCAGCTGCTTGGTGTCACATGTGTTCCCTGGCAGGGGGAAGTCCGGTAATTACCTCCCCTGTTCAGGGGGAGGCACTTGATGCTACCTGCATTTCCAGCACAAACCCCGCCTTTCCCCAGCAGCCAGCAATGGAATGCACTCGGGGAAGACACGCGAAGGGCTCCTAGGATATCCCGGGTGATGCATAGAGATGACGGAACCTCCCCACATTCAGAATTCTGGAACATGGCTGACTGGGTGGGGGAGGTTTGGGGCCGCCCTCCACGCATCTGCCTATTTTCACTGGTGTACCCTGGCAGTGGGAAGACCGCTAATTACCTCCCGAGTCCAGGGGGTGGCACTAGATTCTACCTGCCTTTACAGAACAACCCCCGCCTTTCCCCGGCAGCCCGAACTGGGAGGGACTCGGGTAAGATACGCGAAGTGCTCTTAGGGGATCCCGGGTGCTGCAGACAGAAGACGGATCCACCCCACACTCAGAATTCCGGAACAAAGCTGACTGTGTGGGGGAGGATTGGGACCGCCCTCCACGCAGCTGCCTGGTGTCACAGGTGTTCCCTGGCAGGGGGAAGTCCGCTAATTACCTCCCCTGTTCAGGGGGAGGCAGTAGATGCTACCTGCATTTCCAGCCCAACCCCCGCATTTCCCCGGCAGCCCGCGCAGGGAGGGACTCGGGGATGACACGCAAAAGGCTCCTAGGCGATCCCGGGTGCTGCAGACAGAAGACGGAACCTCCCCACACTCAGAATTCAGGAACATGGCTGACTGTGTGGGGGAAGTTTGGGGCCACCCTCCACGCAGCTGCTTGGGGTCACAGGTGTTCCCTGGCAGGGGGATGTCCGCTAATTACCTACCCTGTCCAGGGGGAGGCACTAGATTCTACCTGCATTTCCAGCACAACCCACGCCTTTCCCCTTCAGCCCGCACTGGGAAGCATTCTGGGAAGTTATGCGATGGGCTCCTAGGAGATCCCGGGTGCTGCAGACAGAATACGGAACCTCCCCACACTCAGAATTCCGGAACACGGCTGACTGTGTGGGGGAGGTTTAGCGCCGCCCTCCACGAAGCTGCCGGGTGTCACAGGTTTTCCCTGGCAAGGGGATGTCCGCTAATTACCTTCCCTGTCCAGGTGGAAGCACTAGATGCTACCTGCATTTCCAGCACAACCCCCGCCTTTCCCCGGCAGCCAGCAATGGAAGACACTCGGGCAAGACACGCGAAGGGCTCCTAGGATATCCCGGGTGCTTCATAGAGATGATGGAACCTCCCCACATTCAGAATTCTGGAACACGGCTGACTGTGTGGGGGAGTTTTGGGGCCGCCCTCCACGCAGCTGCCTATATTCACTGGTGTACCCTGGCAGTGGGAAGTCCGCTAATTACCTCCCGAGTCCAGGGGGTGGCACTACATGCTTCCTGCCTTTCCAGAACAACCCCCGCATTTCCCCGTCAGCCCTCACAGGGAGGGACTAGGGGAAGACACGCGAAGTGCTCCTAGGCTATCCCGGGTCCTGCAGACAGATGAGGGAACCTCCCCACACTCAGAATTCCGGAACATGGCCGACTGTGTGGGGGTGGTTTTGGGCCAACCTCCACGCAGCTGCCTGGTGTCACAGGTGTTCCCTGGCAGGGGGAAGTCCGCTAATTACCTCCCCTGTCCAGGGGGAGGCACTAAATTCTACCTGCATTTCCAGCACAACCCCCGCCTTTCCCCTTCAGCCCGCACTGGGGTGCACTCTGGGAAGATATGCGATGGGCTCCTAGGAGATCCCGGGTGCTGCAGACAGAAGACGGAACCTCCCCACACTCAGAATTCCGGAACACGGCTGACTGGGTGGGGGAGTTTTGGGGCCGCCCTCCACGAATCTGCCTATTTTCACTGGTGTACCCTGGCAGTGGGAAGACCGCTAATTACCTCCCGAGTCCAGGGGGTGGCACTAGATTCTACCTGCCTTTACAGAACAACCCCCGCCTTTCCCCGGCAGCCCGAACTGGGAGGGACTCGGGTAAGATACGCGAAGCGCTCTTAGGGGATCCCGGGTGCTGCAGACAGAAGACGGATCCTCCCCACACTCAGAATTCCGGAACACGGCTGACTGTGTGGGGGAGGTTTGGGGCCGCCCTCCACGCAGCTGCCTGGTTTCACAGGTGTTCCCTGGAAGGGGGAATACCACTAAATTCCTCCCGAGTCCAGGGGGAGGCACTAGATGCTACCTGCATTTCCAGCACAACCCCCGCCTTTCCCCGACAGCCCGAACTGTGAGGGACTCGGGGAAGACACGCGAAAGTCTCCTAGGCGATCCCGGGTGCTGCAGACAGAAGACGGAACCTCCCCACACTCAGAATTCCACAACACGGCTGACAGTGTGGGGGAGGTTTGGGGCCGCCCTCCACGCAGCTGCCTGGTGTCACAGGTGTTCCCTAGTAGGGGGAATCCGCTAAATACTTCCCCTGTCCAGGGGGAGGCACTAGATTCTACCTGCATTTCCAGCCCAACCCCCGCCTTTCCCCGGCAGCCCGCACTGGTAGGCACTCGGGGAAGAAACGCGAAGGGCTCCTAAGTTATCCCGGGTGCTGCATAGAGATGACGGAACCTCCCAAAACTCAGAATTCCGGAACACGACTGACTGTGTGGGGGAGGATTGGGACCGACCTCCACGTAGCTGCCTGGTGTCACAGGTGTTCCCAGACAGGGGAAAGTCCGCTAATTACCTCCCCTTTCCAGGAGAAGGCACTAGATGCTACCTGCATTTCCAGCACAACCCCCGCCTTTCCCCGACAGCCCGAACTGTGAGGGACTCGGGGAAGACACGCGAAAGTCTCCTAGGCGATCCCGGGTGCTGCAGACAGAAGACGGAACCTCCCCACACTCAGAATTCCACAACACGGCTGACAGTGTGGGGGAGGTTTGGGGCCGCCCTCCACGCAGCTGCCTGGTGTCACAGGTGTTCCCTAGTAGGGGGAATCCGCTAAATACTTCCCCTGTCCAGGGGGAGGCACTAGATTCTACCTGCATTTCCAGCCCAACCCCCGCCTTTCCCCGGCAGCCCGCACTGGTAGGCACTCGGGGAAGAAACGCGAAGGGCTCCTAAGTTATCCCGGGTGCTGCATAGAGATGACGGAACCTCCCAAAACTCAGAATTCCGGAACACGACTGACTGTGTGGGGGAGGATTGGGACCGACCTCCACGTAGCTGCCTGGTGTCACAGGTGTTCCCAGACAGGGGAAAGTCCGCTAATTACCTCCCCTTTCCAGGAGAAGGCACTAGATGCTACCTGCATTTCCAGCCCAACACCCTCATTCCCCGGCAGCCCGCACCGGGAGGCATTCGGGGAAGACACGCTAAGGGCTCCTAGGTTATCCCCGGTGCTGCATAGAGATGACGGAACCTCCCCACATTCAGAATTCCGGAAAATGGCTGACTGTGTGGGGGAGGTTTGGGACCGCCCTCCACGCATCTGCCTGGTGTCACAGGTGTTCCCTGGCAGGGGGAATTCCGCTAATTGCCTCCCCTGTCCAGGGGGAGTCACTAGATGCTACCTGCATTTCCAGATCAACCACCGCCTTTCCCCGGCAGCCCGCGCAGGGAGGGACTCGGGGAAGACACGCGAAAAGCTCCTAGGTTATCCCGGGTCCTGCATAGAGATGACGGAACCTCCCCACATTCAGAATTTCGGAAAATGGCTGACTGTGTGGGGGAGGTTTGGGAGCGACCTCCACGGATCTGCCTGGTGTCACAGGTGTTCCCTGGCAGGGGGAATTCCGCTAATTGCCTCCCCTGTCCAGGGGGAGGCACTAGATGCTACCTGCATTTCCAGCCCAACCACCGCCTTTCCCCGGCAGCCCGCGCAGGGAGGGACTCGGGGAAGACACGCGAAGGGCTCCTAGGCGATCCCGGGTGCTGCAGACAGAAGACGGAACCTCCCCACACTCAGAATTCCGGAACATGTCTGACTGTGTGGGGGAGGTTTGGGGCCACACTCCACGCAGCTGCCTGGTGTCACAGGTGTTCCCTGGCAGGGGGAAGTCCGCTAATTACCTCCCCTGTCCAGGAGGAGGCACTAGATTCTACCTGAATTTCCAGCACAACCTCCGCTTTTCCCCTGCAGCCCGCACTGGGTGGCACTCTGGGAATTTATGCGATGGGCTCCATGGAGATCCCGGGTCCTGCAGACAGAAGATGGAACCTCCCCACACTCAGAATTCCGGAACATGTCTGATTTGTGGGGGAGGTTTGGGGACGCCCTCCACGCAGGTGCCTATGTTCACTGGTGTACCCTGGCAGTGGGAAGTCCGCTAATTACCTACCGAGTCCAGGAGGAGGCACTAGATGCTACCTGCCTTTCCAGAACAACCCCCGCCTTTCCCCGGCAGCCCGCACTGTGAGGGATTCGGGGAAGATACGTCAAGCGCTCTTAGGAGATCCCGGGTGCTGCAGACAGAAGAAGGATCCTCCCCACACTCAGAATTCCGGAACACGGCTGACTGTGTGGGGGAGTTTTGGGGCCGCCCTCCACGCAGCTGCCTGGATTCACAGGTGTTCCCTGGCAGGGGAATTCCACTAAATACCTCCCAAGTCCAGGGGGAGGCACTAGATGCTACCTGCATTTCCAGCACAACCCCCGCATTTCCCCGGCAGCCCGCACTGGGAGGGACTCGAGGAAGACACGCGAATGTCTCCTAGGCGATCCCGGGTGCTGCAGACAGAAGACGGAACCTCCCCACACTCAGAATTCCGGAACAAGGCTGACTGTGTGGGGGAGGTTTGAGGCCGCCCTCCACGCAGCTGCCTGGTGTCACAGGTGTTCCCTGGCATGGGGAAGTCCGCTAATTACCTCCCCTGTCCAAGGGGAGGCACTAGATGCTACCAGCATTTCCAGACCAACCCCCTCATTCCCCGGCATCCTGCACCGGGAGGCACTCGGGGAATACACGCGAAGGGCTCCTAGGAGATGCCGGGTGCTGCAGACAGAAGACGGAACCTCCCCACACTCAGAATTCCGGAACATGGCTGACTGTTTGGGGGAGGTTTGGGGCCGCCCTCCATGCAGCTGCCTTGTGTCACAGGTGATCCCAGACAGGGGAAAGTACGCTAATTACCTCCCCTGTCCAGGTGGAGTCACTAGATTCTACCTGCATTTCCAGCACAACCCACGCCTTTCCCCTTCAGCCCGCACTGGGAGGCACTCTGGGAAGTTATGCAATGGGCTCATAGGAGATCACGAGTGCTGCATAGAGATGACGGAACCTCCCCACATTCAGAATTCTGGAACACGGCTGACTGTGTGGGGGAGGTTTGGGGCCGCCCTTCACGCAGCTGCCTGGTGTCACAGGTATTCCCTGGCAGGGGGAATCCGCTAATTACCTCCCCTGTCCAGGGGGAGTCACTAGATGCTACCTGCATTTCCAGCCCAACCCCCGCCTTTCCCCGGCAGCCCGCACTGGGAGGGACTCGGGGAAGACACGCGAAAGGCTCCAAGGCGATCCCGGGTGCTGCAGTCTGAAGACGGAACCTCCCCACACTGAGAATTCCGGAACACGGCTGACTGGCTGGGGGAGGTTTGGGGCCGACCTCCACGAAGCTGCCTGTTGTCACAGTTGTTCCCAGACACGGGGAAGTCCGCTAATTACCTCCCCTGTCCAGGTGGAGGCACTAGATGCTACCTGCATTTCCACCCCAACCCCCTTATTCCCCGGCAGCCCGCACCGGGAGGCACTCTGGGAAGACCCGCGAAGTGCTCCTAGGAGATCCCGGGTGCTGCAGACAGATGACGGAACCTCCCGACACTCAGAATTCCGGAACATTGCTGACTGGGTTGGGGAGGTTTGGGGCCGCCCCCAACGCAGCTGTCTGGTTTCACAGGTGTTCCCTGGCAGGGGGAATTCCACTAAATACCTCCCGAGTCCTGGGGGAGGCACTAGATGCTACCTGCATTTCCAGCCCAACCCCCACCTTTCCCCGGCAGCCCGCACTGGGAGGGACTCGGGGAAGACACGCGAATGTCTCCTAGGCGATCCCGCGTGCTGCACACAGAAGACGGAACCTCCCCACACTCAGAATTCCGGAACATGTCTGACTGTGTGGGGGAGGTTTGGGGCCACACTCCACGCAGCTGCCTGGTGTCACAGGTGTTCCCTGGCAGGGGGAAGTCCGCTAATTACCTCCCCTGTCCAGGAGGAGGCACTAGATTCTACCTGAATTTCCAGCACATCCTCCGCTTTTCCCCTGCAGCCCGCACTGGGTGGCACTCTGGGAATTTATGCGATGGGCTCCATGGAGATCCCGGGTCCTGCAGACAGAAGATGGAACCTCCCCACACTCAGAATTCCGGAACATGTCTGATTTGTGGGGGAGGTTTGGGGACGCCTTCCACGCAGGTGCCTATGTTCACTGGTGTACCCTGGCAGTGGGAAGTCCGCTAATTACCTACCGAGTCCAGGAGGAGGCACTAGATGCTACCTGCCTTTCCAGAACAACCCCCGCCTTTCCCCGGCAGCCCGCACTGTGAGGGATTCGGGGAAGATACGTCAAGCGCTCTTAGGAGATCCCGGGTGCTGCAGACAGAAGACGGATCCTCCCCACACTCAGAATTCCGGAACACGGCTGACTGTGTGGGGGAGTTTTGGGGCCGCCCTCCACGCAGCTGCCTGGTTTCACAGGTGTTCCCTGGCAGGGGAATTCCACTAAATACCTCCCAAGTCCAGGGGGAGGCACTAGATGCTACCTGCATTTCCAGCACAACCCCCGCATTTCCCCGGCAGCCCGCACTGGGAGGGACTCGAGGAAGACACGCGAATGTCTCCTAGGCGATCCCGGGTGCTGCAGACAGAAGACGGAACCTCCCCACACTCAGAATTCCGGAACACGGCTGACTGTGTGGGGGAGGTTTGAGGCCGCCCTCCACGCAGCTGCCTGGTGTCACAGGTGTTCCCTGGCATGGGGAAGTCCGCTAATTACCTCCCCTGTCCAAGGGGAGGCACTAGATGCTACCAGCATTTCCAGACCAACCCCCTCATTCCCCGGCATCCTGCACCGGGAGGCACTCGGGGAATACACGCGAAGGGCTCCTAGGAGATGCCGGGTGCTGCAGACAGAAGACGGAACCTCCCCACACTCAGAATTCCGGAACATGGCTGACTGTTTGGGGGAGGTTTGGGGCCGCCCTCCATGCAGCTGCCTGGTGTCACAGGTGATCCCAGACAGGGGAAAGTACGCTAATTACCTCCCCTGTCCAGGTGGAGTCACTAGATTCTACCTGCATTTCCAGCACAACCCACGCCTTTCCCCTTCAGCCCGCACTGGGAGGCACTCTGGGAAGTTATGCAATGGGCTCATAGGAGATCACGAGTGCTGCATAGAGATGACGGAACCTTCCCACATTCAGAATTCTGGAACACGGCTGACTGTGTGGGGGAGGTTTGGGGCCGCCCTTCACGCAGCTGCCTGGTGTCACAGGTATTCCCTGGCAGGGGGAATCCGCTAATTACCTCCCCTGTCCAGGGGGAGTCACTAGATGCTACCTGCATTTCCAGCCCAACCCCCGCCTTTCCCCGGCAGCCCGCACTGGGAGGGACTCGGGGAAGACACGCGAAGGGCTCCAAGGCGATCCCGGGTGCTGCAGTCTGAAGACGGAACCTCCCCACACTGAGAATTCCGGAACACGGCTGACTGGCTGGGGGAGGTTTGGGGCCGACCTCCACGAAGCTGCCTGTTGTCACAGTTGTTCCCAGACACGGGGAAGTCCGCTAATTACCTCCCCTGTCCAGGTGGAGGCACTAGATGCTACCTGCATTTCCACCCCAACCCCCTTATTCCCCGGCAGCCCGCACTGGGAGGCACTCTGGGAAGACCCGCGAAGTGCTCCTAGGAGATCACGAGTGCTGCATAAAGATGACGGAACCTCCCCACATTCAGAATTCTGGAACACGGCTGACTGTGTGGGGGAGGTTTGGGGCCGCCCTTCACGCAGCTGCCTATTTTCCCTGGTATACCCTGGCAGTGGGAAGTCCGCTAATTACCTCCCCTGTCCAGGGGGAGGCACTAGATGCTACCAGCATTTCCAGCCCAACCCCCTCATTCCCCGCAGCCTGCACCGGGGGGCAATCGGGGAAGACACGCGAAGGGCTCCTAGGCGATCCCGGGTTCTGCAGACAGAAGACGGAACCTCCCCACACTCAGAATTCCGGAAAAAGGCTTACTGTGTGGGGGAGGTTTGGGGCCACCCTCCACGCAGCTGCCTGGAGTCACATGTGTTCCCTGGCAGGGGGAAGTCCGCTAATTGCCTCCCCTGTCCAGGGGGAGGCACTAGATTTCTACCTGCATTTCCAGCACAACCCCCGCCTTTCCCCGGCAACTCGCACTCGGAGGGACTCGGGGAAGATACGCGAAGGGCTCCTAGGATATCCCGGGTGCTGCATAGATATGAAGGAACCTCCCCACATTCAGAATTCTGGAACACGGCTGACTGTGTGGGGGAGGTTTGGGGCCGCCCTCCACGCAGCTGCCTATTTTCACTGGTGTACCCTGGCAGTGAGAATTCCGCTAATTACCTCCCGAGTCCAGGGGGAGGCACTAGATGCTACCTGCCTTTCCAGAAAAACCCCCGCCTTTCCCCTGCAGCCCGCACTGGGAGGGACTCGGGAAAGGTACGCGAAGCGCTCTTAGGAGATCCCGCCTGCTGCAGACAGAAGACGGATCCTCCCCACACTCAGAATTCCGGAACACGGCTGACTGTTTGGGGGAGGTTTCTGGCCGCCCTCCACGCAGCTGCCTGTTTTCACAGGTGTTCCCTGGCAGGGGGAATTCTACTAAATACCTCCCGATTCCAGGGGGAGGCACTAGATGCTACCTGCATTTCCAGCACAACCCCCGCCTTTCCCTCTCAGCCCGCACTGGGAGGGACTCGGGGAAGACACGCGAAAGTCTCCTAGGCGATCCCGGGTGCTGCAGACAGAAGACGGAACCTCCCCACACTCAGAATTCCGGAACACGGCTGACTGAGTGGGGGAGGTTTTAGGCCGCCCTCCACGCAGCTGCCTGGTGTCACAGGTATTCCCTGGCAGGGGGAATCCGCTAATTACCTCCCCTGTCCAGGGGGAGTCACTAGATGCTACCTGCATTTCCAGCCCAACCCCCGCCTTTCCCCGGCAGCCCGCACTGGGAGGGACTCGGGGAAGACACGCGAAGGGCTCCAAGGCGATCCCGGGTGCTGCAGTCTGAAGACGGAACCTCCCCACACTGAGAATTCCGGAACACGGCTGACTGGCTGGGGGAGGTTTTGGGCCGACCTCCACGAAGCTGCCTGTTGTCACAGTTGTTCCCAGACACGGGGAATTCCGCTAATTACCTCCCCTGTCCAGGTGGAGGCACTAGATGCTACCTGCATTTCCACCCCAACCCCCTTATTCCCCGGCAGCCCGCACCGGGAGGCACTCTGGGAAGACCCGCGAAGTGCTCCTAGGAGATCCCGGGTGCTGCAGACAGATGACGGAACCTCCCGACACTCAGAATTCCGGAACATGGCTGACTGGGTTGGGGAGGTTTGGGGCCGCCCCCAACGCAGCTGTCTGGATTCACAGGTGTTCCCTGGCAGGGGGAATTCCACTAAATACCTCCCGAGTCCTGGGGGAGGCACTAGATGCTACCTGCATTTCCAGCCCAACCCCCACCTTTCCCCGGCAGCCCGCACTGGGAGGGACTCGGGGAAGACACGCGAATGTCTCCTAGGCGATCCCGCGTGCTGCACACAGAAGACGGAACCTCCCCACACTCAGAATTCCGGAACACGGCTGACTGTGTGGGGGAGGTTTGAGGCCGCACTCCACGCAGCTGCCTGGTGTCATAGGTGTTCCCTGGCAGGGGGAAGTCCGCTAATTTCCTCCCCTGTCCACGGGGAGGCACTAGATGCTACCAGCATTTCCAGGCCAACCCCCTCATTCCCCGGCAGCCTGCACCGGGGGGCACACGGGGAAGACACGCGAAGGTCTCCTAGGCGATCCCGGGTGCTGCAGATAGAAGACGGAACCTAGCCACACTCAGAATTCCGGAACACGGCTGACTGTGTGGGGGAGGTTTGTGGCCGCCCTCCACGCAGCTGCCTGGTGTCACAGGTGTTCCCTGGTAGGGGGAATCCGCTAAATACTTCCCCTGTGCAGGTGGTGGCACTAGATGCTACCTGCATTTCCAGACCAACCCCCGCATTTTCCCCGGCAGCCAGCAATGGAAGGCACTCTGGGAAGACACGCGAAGTGCTCCTTGGATATCCCGGGTGCTGCATAGAGATGACGGAACCTCCCCACATTCAGAATTCCGGAAAAAGGCTGACTGGGTGGGGGATATTTGGGGCCGCCCTCCACGCAGCTGCCTGGTGTCACAGGTGTTCCCTAGCAGTGGGAATTCCGCCAATTTCTTCCCCTGTCCAGGTGGTGGCATTAGATGCTACTTGCATTTCCAGACCAAACCCCGCCTTTCCCCAGCAGCCCGCACTGGGAGGGACTCGGGGAAGACACGCGAATGTCTCCTAGGCGATCCTGCGTGCTGCACACAGAAGACGGAACCTTCCCACACTCAGAATTTCGGAACACGGCTGACTGTGTGGGGGAGGTTTGTGGCCGCCCTCCACGCAGCTGCCTGGTGTCACAGGTGTTCCCAGACAGGGGAAAGTCCGCTAATTACCTCCCCTGTCCAGGTGTAGGCACTAGATGCTACCTGCATTTCCAGCCCAACCCCCTCATTCCCCGGCAGCCCGCACCGGGAGGCACTCTGGGAAGACACGCGAAGGGCTCCTAGGAGATCCCGGGTGCTGCAGACAGATGACGGAACCTCCCAACACTCAGAATTCCGGAACATGGCTGACTGTGCGGGGGAGTTTTGGGGCCGCCCTCCACGCAGCTGCCTGGTTTCAAAGGTTTTCCCTGGCAGGGGGAAGTCCGCTGAATACCTAACCTGTCCAGGGGGAGGCACTAGATGCAACCTGCATTTCCAGCCCAACCCCCACCTTTCCCCGGCAGCCCGCACTGGGAGGGACTCGGGGAAGACACGCGAATGTCTCCTAGGCGATCCCGCGTGCTGCAGACAGAAGACGGAACCTCCCCACACTCAGAATTCCGGAACACGGCTGACTGTGTGGGGGAGGTTTGAGGCCGCACTCCACGCAGCTCCCTGGTGTCACAGGTGTTCCCTGGCAGGGGGAAGTCCGCTAATTTCCTCCCCTGTCCCGGGGGAGGCACTAGATGCTACCAGCATTTCCAGGCCAACCCCCTCATTCCCCGGCAGCCTGCACCGGGAGGCACTCGGGGAAGACACGCGAAGGTCTCCTAGGAGATCCCGGGTGCTTCAGACAGAAGACGGAACCTCCCCACACTCAGAATTCCGGAACACGGCTGACTGTTTGGGGGAGGATTGTGGCCGCCCTCCACGCAGCTGCCTGGTGTCACAGGTGTTCCCAGACAGGGGAAAGTCCGCTAATTACCTCCCCTGTCCAGGTCGAGGCACTAGATGCTAGCTGCATTTCCTGCAAAACCCCCTCATTCCCCGGCAGCCCACACAGGGAGGCACTCTGGGAAGACACGCGAAGGGCTCCTAGGAGATCCCGGGTGCTGGAGACAAATGACGGAACCTCCCACCACTCAGAATTCCGGAACATGGCTGACTGTGTGGGGGAGCTATGGGGCCGCCATCCACGCAGCTGCCTGGTGTCACAGGTGTTCCCTGGTAGGGGGAATCCGCTAAATACTTCCCCTGTGCAGGTGGTGGCACTAGATGCTACCTGCATTTCCAGACCAACCCCCGCATTTTCCCCGGCAGCCAGCAATGGAAGGCACTCGGGGAAGACACGCGAAGTGCTCCTTGGATATCCCGGGTGCTGCATAGAGATGACGGAACCTCCCCACATTCAGAATTCCGGAAAAAGGCTGACTGGGTGGGGGATGTTTGGGGCCGCCCTCCACGCAGCTGCCTGGTGTCACAGGTGTTCCCTAGCAGTGGGAATTCCGCCAATTTCTTCCCCTGTCCAGGTGGTGGCATTAGATGCTACTTGCATTTCCAGACCAAACCCCGCCTTTCCCCAGCAGCCCGCACTGGGAGGGACTCGGGGAAGACACGCGAATGTCTCCTAGGCGATCCTGCGTGCTGCACACAGAAGACGGAACCTTCCCACACTCAGAATTTCGGAACACGGCTGACTGTGTGGGGGAGGTTTGTGGCCGCCCTCCACGCAGCTGCCTGGTGTCACAGGTGTTCCCAGACAGGGGAAAGTCCGCTAATTACCTCCCCTGTCCAGGTGTAGGCACTAGATGCTACCTGCATTTCCAGCCCAACCCCCTCATTCCCCGGCAGCCCGCACCGGGAGGCACTCTGGGAAGACACGCGAAGGGCTCCTAGGAGATCCCGGGTGCTGCAGACAGATGACGGAACCTCCCAACACTCAGAATTCCGGAACATGGCTGACTGTGCGGGGGAGGTTTGGGGCCGCCCTCCACGCAGCTGCCTGGTTTCAAAGGTTTTCCCTGGCAGGGGAAGTCCGCTGAATACCTAACCTGTCCAGGGGGAGGCACTAGATGCAACCTGCATTTCCAGCCCAACCCCCACCTTTCCCCGGCAGCCCGCACTGGGAGGGACTCGGGGAAGACACGCGAATGTCTCCTAGGCGATCCCGCGTGCTGCAGACAGAAGACGGAACCTCCCCACACTCAGAATTCCGGAACACGGCTGACTGTGTGGGGGAGGTTTGAGGCCGCACTCCACGCAGCTCCCTGGTGTCACAGGTGTTCCCTGGCAGGGGGAAGTCCGCTAATTTCCTCCCCTGTCCCGGGGGAGGCACTAGATGCTACCAGCATTTCCAGGCCAACCCCCTCATTCCCCGGCAGCCTGCACCGGGAGGCACTCGGGGAAGACACGCGAAGGTCTCCTAGGAGATCCCGGGTGCTTCAGACAGTAGACGGAACCTCCCCACACTCAGAATTCCGGAACACGGCTGACTGTTTGGGGGAGGATTGTGGCCGCCCTCCACGCAGCTGCCTGGTGTCACAGGTGTTCCCAGACAGGGGAAAGTCCGCTAATTACCTCCCCTGTCCAGGTCGAGGCACTAGATGCTAGCTGCATTTCCTGCAAAACCCCCTCATTCCCCGGCAGCCCACACAGGGAGGCACTCTGGGAAGACACGCGAAGTGCTCCTAGGAGATCCCGGGTGCTGGAGACAAATGACGGAACCTCCCACCACTCAGAATTCCGGAACATGGCTGACTGTGTGGGGGAGCTATGGGGCCGCCATCCACGCAGCTGCCTGGTGTCACAGGTGTTCCCAGACAGGGGAAATTCCGCTAATTACCTCCCCTGTTCAGGTGGAGGCACTAGATGCTACCTGCATTTCCAGCCCAACCCCCTCATTCCCCGGCAGCCCGCACCGGGAGGCACTCTGGGAAGACACGCGAAGGGCTCCTAGGTGATCCCTGGTGCTGCAGACAGATGACGGAACCTCCCAACACTCAGAATTCCGGAACATGGCTGACTGTGTGGTGGAGGTTTGGGGCCGCCCTCCACGCAGCTGCCTGGTGTCACAGGTGTTCCCTGGCAGGGGTAAGTCCGCTAATAACCTCCCCTGTCCAGGGGGAGGCACTAGATGCTGCCTGCATTTGCAGCACATCCCCCGCATTTCCCCGGCAGCCAGCAATGGAGGGCACTCGGGCAAGACACGCGAAGGGCTCCTAGGTTATCCCGGGTGCTGCATAGAGATTACAGAACCTCCCCAAATTCAGAATACCGGAACACGGCTGACTGTGTGGGGGAGATTTGGGGCCGCCCTCCAAGCAACTGCCAATTTTCACAGGTGTTCCCTGGCAGGTGTCTGTCCGCTAAATACCCCCAGAGCCCAGGGGGAGGCACTAGATGCTACCTGCATTTCCAGCACATCCCCCGCCTTTCCCCGGCAGCCAGCAATGGAAGGCACTCGGGGAAGACACGCGAAGAGCTCCTAGGTTATCTCGGGTTCTGCATAGAGATGACGGAACCTCCCCACATTCAGAATTCTGTAACACGGCTGACTGTGTGGGGGAGGTTTGGGGCCGCCCTCCACGCAGCTGCCTGGTGTCACAGGTGTTCCCTGGCAGGGGGAATCCGCTAATTAACTCCCCTGTCCAGGCGGAGGCACTAGATGCTACCTACATTTCCAGCCCAACCCCCGCCTTTCTCCGGCAGCCCGCACTGGGAGGCACTCGGGGAAGACACGCGAAGGGCTCCTAGGTTATCCCGGGTGCTGCATAGAGATGACGGGACCTCCCCACATGCAGAATTCCGGAAAAAGCTGACTGTGTGGGGGAGGTTTAGGACCGCCCTCCACGCAGCTGCCTGGTGTCACAGGTGTTCCCTGGCAGGGGGAAATCCGCTAATTGCCTCCCCTGTCCAGGGGGAGGCACTAGATTCTACGTGCATTTCCAGCACAACCCCCGCCTTTCCCCTTCAGCCCGCACTGGGAGGCACTCTGGGAAGTTATGCGATGGGCTCCTAGGAGATCCCGGGTGCTGCAGAAAGAATAGGGAACCTCCCCACACTCAGAATTCCGGTACACGGCTGACTGTGTGGGAGAGGTTTAGCGCCGCCCTCCACGAAGCTGCCTGGTGTCACAGGTGTTCCCTGGCAGGGGGAATTCCACTAAATACCTCCCGAATGCAGAGGGAGGCACTAGATTCTACCTGCATTTCCAGCACAACGCCCGCCTTTCCCCAGCAGCCCGCACTGTGAGGGACTCGGGGAAGACACGCGAAGGTCTCCTAGGCGATCCCGGGTGCTGCAGACAGATGACGGAACCTCCCCACACTAGAATTCCGGAACACGGCTGACAGTGTGGTGGAGGTAAGGGGCCGCACTCCACGCAGCTGCCTGGTGTCACAGGTGTTCCCAGACAGGGGAAAGACCGCTAATAACCTCCCCTTTCCAGGTGGAGGCACTAGATGCTAACTGCATTTCCAGCCCAACCCCCTCATTCCCAGGCAGCCCGCACTGGAAGGCACTCTGGGAAGACACGCGAAGGGCTCCTAGGAGATCCCGGGTGCTGCAGAATGATGACGGAACCTCCCCACACTCAGAATTCCGGAACACGGCTGACTGTGTGGGGGAGGTTTGAGGCCGCACTCCACGCAGCTGCCTGGTGTCATAGGTGTTCCCTGGCAGGGGGAAGTCCGCTAATTTCCTCCCCTGTCCACGGGGAGGCACTAGATGCTACCAGCATTTCCAGGCCAACCCCCTCATTCCCCGGCAGCCTGCACCGGGGGGCACACGGGGAAGACACGCGAAGTTCTCCTAGGCGATCCCGGGTGCTGCAGATAGAAGACGGAACCTAGCCACACTCAGAATTCCGGAACACGGCTGACTGTGTGGGGGAGGTTTGTGGCCGCCCTCCACGCAGCTGCCTGGTGTCACAGGTGTTCCCTGGTAGGGGGAATCCGCTAAATACTTCCCCTGTGCAGGTGGTGGCACTAGATGCTACCTGCATTTCCAGACCAACCCCCCGCATTTTCCCCGGCAGCCAGCAATGGAAGGCACTCGGGGAAGACACGCGAAGTGCTCCTTGGATATCCCGGGTGCTGCATAGAGATGACGGAACCTCCCCACATTCAGAATTCCGGAAAAAGGCTGACTGGGTGGGGGATGTTTGGGGCCGCCCTCCACGCAGCTGCCTGGTGTCACAGGTGTTCCCTAGCAGTGGGAATTCCGCCAATTTCTTCCCCTGTCCAGGTGGTGGCATTAGATGCTACTTGCATTTCCAGACCAAACCCCGCCTTTCCCCAGCAGCCCGCACTGGGAGGGACTCGGGGAAGACACGCGAATGTCTCCTAGGCGATCCTGCGTGCTGCACACAGAAGACGGAACCTTCCCACACTCAGAATTTCGGAACACGGCTGACTGTGTGGGGGAGGTTTGTGGCCGCCCTCCACGCAGCTGCCTGGTGTCACAGGTGTTCCCAGACAGGGGAAAGTCCGCTAATTACCTCCCCTGTCCAGGTGTAGGCACTAGATGCTACCTGCATTTCCAGCCCAACCCCCTCATTCCCCGGCAGCCCGCACCGGGAGGCACTCTGGGAAGACACGCGAAGGGCTCCTAGGAGATCCCGGGTGCTGCAGACAGATGACGGAACCTCCCAACACTCAGAATTCCGGAACATGGCTGACTGTGCGGGGGAGGTTTGGGGCCGCCCTCCACGCAGCTGCCTGGTTTCAAAGGTTTTCCCTGGCAGGGGGAAGTCCGCTGAATACCTAACCTGTCCAGGGGGAGGCACTAGATGCAACCTGCATTTCCAGCCCAACCCCCACCTTTCCCCGGCAGCCCGCACTGGGAGGGACTCGGGGAAGACACGCGAATGTCTCCTAGGCGATCCCGCGTGCTGCAGACAGAAGACGGAACCTCCCCACACTCAGAATTCCGGAACACGGCTGACTGTGTGGGGGAGGTTTGAGGCCGCACTCCACGCAGCTCCCTGGTGTCACAGGTGTTCCCTGGCAGGGGGAAGTCCGCTAATTTCCTCCCCTGTCCCGGGGGAGGCACTAGATGCTACCAGCATTTCCAGGCCAACCCCCTCATTCCCCGGCAGCCTGCACCGGGAGGCACTCGGGGAAGACACGCGAAGGTCTTCTAGGAGATCCCGGGTGCTTCAGACAGAAGACGGAACCTCCCCACACTCAGAATTCCGGAACACGGCTGACTGTTTGGGGGAGGATTGTGGCCGCCCTCCACGCAGCTGCCTGGTGTCACAGGTGTTCCCAGACAGGGGAAAGTCCGCTAATTACCTCCCCTGTCCAGGTCGAGGCACTAGATGCTAGCTGCATTTCCAGCCCAACCCCCTCATTCCCCGGCAGCCCGCACCGGGAGGCACTCTGGGAAGACACGCGAAGGGCTCCTAGGTGATCCCTGGTGCTGCAGACAGATGACGGAACCTCCCAACACTCAGAATTCCGGAACATGGCTGACTGTGTGGTGGAGGTTTGGGGCCGCCCTCCACGCAGCTGCCTGGTGTCACAGGTGTTCCCTGGCAGGGGTAAGTCCGCTAATAACCTCCCCTGTCCAGGGGGAGGCACTAGATGCTGCCTGCATTTGCAGCACATCCCCCGCATTTCCCCGGCAGCCAGCAATGGAGGGCACTCGGGCAAGACACGCGAAGGGCTCCTAGGTTATCCCGGGTGCTGCATAGAGATTACAGAACCTCCCCAAATTCAGAATTCCGGAACACGGCTGACTGTGTGGGGGAGATTTGGGGCCGCCCTCCAAGCAACTGTCAATTTTCACAGGTGTTCCCTGGCAGGTGTCTGTCCGCTAAATACCCCCCGAGCCCAGGGGGAGGCACTAGATGCTACCTGCATTTCCAGCACATCCCCCGCCTTTCCCCGGCAGCCAGCAATGGAAGGCACTCGGGGAAGACACGCGAAGAGCTCCTAGGTTATCTCGGGTTCTGCATAGAGATGACGGAACCTCCCCACATTCAGAATTCTGTAAAACGGCTGACTGTGTGGGGGAGGTTTGGGGCCGCCCTCCACGCAGCTGCCTGGTGTCACAGGTGTTCCCTGGCAGGGGGAATCCGCTAATTACCTCCCCTGTCCAGGCGGAGGCACTAGATGCTACCTACATTTCCAGCCCAACCCCCGCCTTTCTCCGGCAGCCCGCACTGGGAGGCACTCGGGGAAGACACGCGAAGGGCTCCTAGGTTATCCCGGGTGCTGCATAGAGATGACGGGACCTCCCCACATGCAGAATTCCGGAAAAAGCTGACTGTGTGGGGGAGGTTTAGGACCGCCCTCCACGCAGCTGCCTGGTGTCACAGGTGTTCCCTGGCAGGGGGAAATCCGCTAATTGCCTCCCCTGTCCAGGGGGAGGCACTAGATTCTACGTGCATTTCCAGCACAACCCCCGCCTTTCCCCTTCAGCCCGCACTGGGAGGCACTCTGGGAAGTTATGCGATGGGCTCCTAGGAGATCCCGGGTGCTGCAGAAAGAATACGGAACCTCCCCACACTCAGAATTCCGGTACACGGCTGACTGTGTGGGAGAGGTTTAGCGCCGCCCTCCACGAAGCTGCCTGGTGTCACAGGTGTTCCCTGGCAGGGGGAATTCCACTAAATACCTCCCGAATGCAGAGGGAGGCACTAGATTCTACCTGCATTTCCAGCACAACGCCCGCCTTTCCCCAGCAGCCCGCACTGTGAGGGACTCGGGGAAGACACGCGAAGGTCTCCTAGGCGATCCCGGGTGCTGCAGACAGATGACGGAACCTCCCCACACTAGAATTCCGGAACACGGCTGACAGTGTGGGGGAGGTAAGGGGCCGCACTCCACGCAGCTGCCTGGTGTCACAGGTGTTCCCAGACAGGGGAAAGTCCGCTAATAACCTCCCCTGTCCAGGTGGAGGCACTAGATGCTAACTGCATTTCCAGCCCAACCCCCTCATTCCCAGGCAGCCCGCACCGGAAGGCACTCTGGGAAGACACGCGAAGGGCTCCTAGGAGATCCCGGGTGCTGCAGAATGATGACGGAACCTCCCCACACTCAGAATTCCGGAACATGGCTGACTGTTTGGGGGAGGTTTGGGGCCGCCATCCACGCAACTGCCTGGTGTCACAGGTGTTCCCTGGCAGGGGGAATCCGCTAATTACCTCCCCTGTCCAGGGGGAGGCACTAGATGCTACCTGCATTTCCAGCCAAACCCCCGCCTTTCCCCGGCAGCCTGCACTGAGAGGCACTCGGGGAAGACAAGTGAAGGGCTCTTAATATATCCCGGGTGCTGCATAGAGATGACGGAACCTCCCCACATTCAGAATTCCGGAAAAAGCCTGACTGTGTGAGGGAGGTTTAGCGCCGCCGTCCACGAAGGTGCCTGGTGTCACAGGTGTTCCCTGGCAGGGGGAATCCGTTAATTACCTCCCCTGTCCAGGGGGAGGCACTAGATGCTACCTGCATTTCCAGCCCATCCCCCGCCTTTCCCCGGCAGCCCGCACTGGGAGGGACACGGGGAAGACACGCGAAGATCTCCTACGCGATCCCGGGTGCTGCAGACAGAAGACGGAACCTCCCCACACTCAGAATTCCGGAACATGGCTGACTGTGTGGGGGATGTTTGAGGCCGCCCTTCATGCAGCTTCCTGGTGTCACAGGTGTTCCCTGGCAGGGGGAAGTCCGCTAATTACCTTCCCTTTCCAGGGGGTGGCACTAGAATCTACCAGCTTTTCCAGCCCAACCTCCTCATTCCCCGGCAGCCTGCCCCGGGGGGCACTCGGGGAAGACACGCGAAGTGCTCCTATGGTATCCCGGGTTCTGCAGACAGAAGACGGAACCTCCCCACACTCAGAATTCCGGAATACGGCTGACTGTGTGGGGGAGGTTTGTGGCCGCCCTCAACGAAGCTGCCTGGTGTCACAGGTGTTCCCTGGCAAGGGGAAGTCCGCTAATTACCTCCCCTGTCCAGGGGGAGGCAGTAGATGCTACCTGCATTTCCAGCACAACCCCCGTCTTTTCCCGGCAGCCAGCAATGGAAGGCACTCGGGGAAGACACGCGAAAGTTTCCTAGGTTATCCCGGGTGCTGCATACAGATGACATAACCTCCCCACATTCAGAATTCCGGATCACGGCTGACTGTGTTGAGGAGATTTGGGGCCGCCCTCCACGCAGCTGCCTATTTTCACTGGTGTACCCTGGCAGTGGGAAGTCCGCTAAATAGCTCCCGATTCCAGTGGGAGTCACTAGATGCTACCTGCCTTTCCAGAACAACCCCCGAATTTACCCGGCAGCCCGCACTGAGAGGGACTCGGGGACGATACTCGAAGGGCTCTTAGGAGATCCCGGGTGCTGCAGACAGAAGACGGAACCTTCCCACACTCAGAATTCCAGAACATGTCAGACTGTTTGGGGAAGTTTGAGGCCGCCCTCCACGCAGCTGCCTGGTTTCACAGGTGTTCCATTGCAGGGGGAAGTCCGCTATTTACCTCCCCTGTCCAGGGGGAGGCACTAGATGCTACCAGCATTTCCAGCCCAACCCCCTGATTTCCGGCAGCTTGCATCGGGAGGCATTCGGGGAAGACACGCGAAAGGCTCCAAGGTTAATCCGGGTGCTGCATAGAGATGACGGAACCTCCCCACACTCAGAATTCCGGAACACGGCTGACTGTGTGGGGGAGGTTTGGGGCCGCCCTCCACGCAGCTGCCTATTTTCACAGGTGTTCCCTGGCAGGGGTCTGTGCGCTAAATACCCCCCGAGTCCAGGGGGAGGCACTAGATGCTACCTGCATTTCCAGCACATCCCCCGCCTTTCCCCGGCAGCCAGCAATGGAAGGCACTCGGGGAAGACACGCGAAGAGCTCCTAGGTTATCTCGGGTTCTGCATAGAGATGACGGAACCTCCCCACATTCAGAATTCTGTAACGGCTGACTGTGTGGGGGAGATTTGGGGCCGCCCCCCACGCAGCTGCCTATTTTCACAGGTGTTCCCTGACAGGGGGAATTCCGCTAATTACCTCCCGAGTCCAGGGGGAGGCACTAGATGTTACCTGCATTTCCAGCACAACCCCCGCCTTTCTCCAGCAGCCCGCACTGGCAGGGACTCGGGGAAGACACGCGAAGGTCTCCTAGGCGATCCCGGGTGCTGCAGACAGAAGACGGAACCTCCCCACACTCAGAATTCCGGAACACGGCTGACTGTGTAGGGGAGGTTTATCGCGGCCCTCCACGAATCTGCCTGGTGTCACAGGTGTTCCGAGGCAGGGGAAAGTCCGCTAATTACCTCCCCTGTCTTGGTGGAGGCACTAGATGCTACCTGCATTTCCAGCCCAACCCCCTCATTCCCCGGCAGCCTGCACCGGGAGGCACTCTGGGGAGACACGCGAAGGGCTCCTAGGAGATCCCGGGTGCTGCAGACAGATGACGGAACCTCCCAACAATCAGAATTTTGGAACATGGCTGACTGTTTGGGGGAGGTTTGGGGCCGCCCTCCACGCAGCTGCCTGGTGTCTCAGGTGTTCCCTGGCAGGGGGAATTCCGCTAATTTCTTCCCCTGTCCAGGTGGTGGCATTAGATGCTACTTGCATTTCCAGAACAACCCCCGCATTTCCCCTTCAGCCCGCACTGGGAGGCACTCCGGGAAGATATGCGATGGGCTCCTAGGAGATCCCGGGTGCTGCAGACAGATGACGGAACCTCCCGACACTCAGAATTCCGGAACATGTCTGACTGTGTGGGGGAGGTTTGGGGCCGCCCCCAACGCAGCTGCCTGTTTTCACAGGTGTTCCCTGGCAGGGGGAATTCCACTAAATTCCTCCCGAGTCCAGGGGGAGGCACTGGATGCTACCTGCATTTCCAGCCCAACCCCCAAATTTCCCCGGCAGCCCGCACTGGGAGGGACTCAGGGAAGACACGCGAATGTCTCCTAGGCGATCCCGCGTGCTGCAGACAGAAGACGGAAGCTCCCCACACTCAGAATCCCGGAACACGGCTAAATGTGTGGGGGAGGTTTGAGACCGCAATCCACGCAGCTGCCTGGTGTCACAGGTGTTCCGAGGCAGGGGAAAGTCCGCTAATTACCTCCCCTGTCCAGGTGGAGGCACTAGATGCTACCTGCATTTCCAGCCCAACCCCCTCATTCCCCGGCAGCCCGCACCGGGAGGCACTCTGGGAAGACACGCTAAGGGATCCTAGGAGATCCCGGGTGCTGCAGACAGATGACGGAACCTCCCAACACTCAGAATTCCGGAACACGGCTGACTGTGTGGGGGATGTTTGAGGCCGCCCTCCATGCAGCTGCCTGGTGTCACAGGTGTTCCCTCGCAGGGGGAAGTCCGCTAATTACCTTCCCTGTCCAGGGGGAGGCACTAGATTCTACCAGCATTTCCAGCCCAACCCCCTCATTCCCCGGCAGCCTGCACAGGGGGGCACTCGGGGAAGACACGCGAAGTGCTCCTAGGAGATCCCGGGTGCTGCAGACAGAAGACGGAACCTCCCCACACTCAGAATTCCGGAACACGGCTGACTGTGTGGGGGAGGTTTGGTTCCGCCCTCCACGCAGCTGCCTGGTGTCACAGGTGTTCCCAGACAGGGGAAAGTCCGCTAATTACCTCCCCTGTCCAGGTGGAGGCACTAGATGCTACCTGCATTTCCAGCCCAACGCCCTCATTCCCCGGCAGCCCGCACCGGGAGGCACTCGGGGAAGACACGCGAAGTGCTCCTTGGTTATCCCGGGTGCTGCATATAGATGACGGAACCTCCCCACATTCAGAATTCCGGAACACGGCTGACTGTGTGGCTGAGATTTGGGGCCGCCCTCCACGAAGCTGCCTATTTTCACAGGTGTTCCCTGGTAGGGGGAATTCCACTAAATACCTCCCCTGTCCAGGGGGAGGCACTAGATGCTACCAGCATTTCCAGCCCAACCCCCTTATTCCCCGGCAGCCTGCACCGGGAGGCACTCGTGGAAGTCACGCGAAAGTCTCCTAGGGGATCACGGGTGCTGCAGACAGAAGACGGAACCTCCCCACACTCAGAATTCCGGAACATGTCTGACTGTGTGGGGGAGGTTTGTGGCCGCCCTCAACGAAGCTGCCTGGTGTCACAGGTGTTCCCTGGCAAGGGGAAGTCCGCTAATTACCTCCCCTGTCCAGGGGGAGGCAGTAGATGCTACCTGCATTTCCAGCACAACCCCCGTCTTTTCCCGGCAGCCAGCAATGGAAGGCACTCGGGGAAGACACGCGAAAGTTTCCTAGGTTATCCCGGGTGCTGCATACAGATGACATAACCTCCCCACATTCAGAATTCCGGATCACGGCTGACTGTGTTGAGGAGATTTGGGGCCGCCCTCCACGCAGCTGCCTATTTTCACTGGTGTACCCTGGCAGTGGGAAGTCCGCTAAATAGCTCCCGATTCCAGTGGGAGTCACTAGATGCTACCTGCCTTTCCAGAACAACCCCCGAATTTACCCGGCAGCCCGCACTGAGAGGGACTCGGGGACGATACTCGAAGGGCTCTTAGGAGATCCCGGGTGCTGCAGACAGAAGACGGAACCTTCCCACACTCAGAATTCCAGAACATGTCAGACTGTTTGGGGAAGTTTGAGGCCGCCCTCCACGCAGCTGCCTGGTTTCACAGGTGTTCCATTGCAGGGGGAAGTCCGCTATTTACCTCCCCTGTCCAGGGGGAGGCACTAGATGCTACCAGCATTTCCAGCCCAACCCCCTGATTTCCGGCAGCTTGCATCGGGAGGCATTCGGGGAAGACACGCGAAAGGCTCCAAGGTTAATCCGGGTGCTGCATAGAGATGACGGAACCTCCCCACACTCAGAATTCCGGAACACGGCTGACTGTGTGGGGGAGGTTTGGGGCCGCCCTCCACGCAGCTGCCTATTTTCACAGGTGTTCCCTGGCAGGGGTCTGTGCGCTAAATACCCCCCGAGTCCAGGGGGAGGCACTAGATGCTACCTGCATTTCCAGCACATCCCCCGCCTTTCCCCGGCAGCCAGCAATGGAAGGCACTCGGGGAAGACACGCGAAGAGCTCCTAGGTTATCTCGGGTTCTGCATAGAGATGACGGAACCTCCCCACATTCAGAATTCTGTAACGGCTGACTGTGTGGGGGAGATTTGGGGCCGCCCCCCACGCAGCTGCCTATTTTCACAGGTGTTCCCTGACAGGGGGAATTCCGCTAATTACCTCCCGAGTCCAGGGGGAGGCACTAGATGTTACCTGCATTTCCAGCACAACCCCCGCCTTTCTCCAGCAGCCCGCACTGGCAGGGACTCGGGGAAGACACGCGAAGGTCTCCTAGGCGATCCCGGGTGCTGCAGACAGAAGACGGAACCTCCCCACACTCAGAATTCCGGAACACGGCTGACTGTGTAGGGGAGGTTTATCGCGGCCCTCCACGAATCTGCCTGGTGTCACAGGTGTTCCGAGGCAGGGGAAAGTCCGCTAATTACCTCCCCTGTCTTGGTGGAGGCACTAGATGCTACCTGCATTTCCAGCCCAACCCCCTCATTCCCCGGCAGCCTGCACCGGGAGGCACTCTGGGGAGACACGCGAAGGGCTCCTAGGAGATCCCGGGTGCTGCAGACAGATGACGGAACCTCCCAACAATCAGAATTTTGGAACATGGCTGACTGTTTGGGGGAGGTTTGGGGCCGCCCTCCACGCAGCTGCCTGGTGTCTCAGGTGTTCCCTGGCAGGGGGAATTCCGCTAATTTCTTCCCCTGTCCAGGTGGTGGCATTAGATGCTACTTGCATTTCCAGAACAACCCCCGCATTTCCCCTTCAGCCCGCACTGGGAGGCACTCCGGGAAGATATGCGATGGGCTCCTAGGAGATCCCGGGTGCTGCAGACAGATGACGGAACCTCCCGACACTCAGAATTCCGGAACATGTCTGACTGTGTGGGGGAGGTTTGGGGCCGCCCTCAACGCAGCTGCCTGATTTCACAGGTGTTCCCTGGCAGGGGGAATTCCACTAAATTCCTCCCGAGTCCAGGGGGAGGCACTGGATGCTACCTGCATTTCCAGCCCAACCCCCAAATTTCCCCGGCAGCCCGCACAGCGAGGCACTCTGGGAAGACACGCGAAGTGCTCCTAGGAGATCCCGGTTGCTGCATATAGATGACGGAACCTCCCCACATTCAGAATTCCGGAACACGGCTGACTGTGTGGCTGAGATTTGGGGCCGACCTCCACGAAGCTGCCTATTTTCACAGGTGTTCCCTGGATGGGTGAAGTCCGCTAATTACCTCCCGAGTCCAGTGGGAGGCACTAGATGCTACCTGCCTTTACAAACCAACCCCCGCATTTCCCCAGCAGCCCGCACTGTCAGAGACTCGGGGAAGACACGCAAAGGTCTCCTAGGCGACCCCGGTGCTGCAGACAGAAGACGGAACCTCCCCACACTCAGAATTCCGGAACACGGCTGACTGTGTGGGGGAGGTTTGTGGCCGTCCTCCACGCATCTGCCTGGTGTCACAGGTGTTCCCTGGCAAGGTGAAGCCCGCTAATTACCTCCCCTGTCCAGGGGGAGGCACTAGATGCTACCAGCATTTCCAGCCCAACCCCCTGATTCCCCGGCAGCCTGCACCGGGAGGCACTCGTGGAAGACACGCGAAAGTCTCCTAGGGGATCACGGGTGCTGCAGACAGAAGACGGAACCTCCCCACACTCAGAATTCCGGAACATGTCTGACTGTGTGGGGGAGGTTTGTGGCCGCCCTCAACGAAGCTGCCTGGTGTCACAGGTGTTCCCTGGCAAGGGGAAGTCCGCTAATTACCTCCCCTGTCCAGGGGGAGGCAGTAGATGCTACCTGCATTTCCAGCACAACCCCCGTCTTTTCCCGGCAGCCAGCAATGGAAGGCACTCGGGGAAGACACGCGAAAGTTTCCTAGGTTATCCCGGGTGCTGCATACAGATGACATAACCTCCCCACATTCAGAATTCCGGATCACGGCTGACTGTGTTGAGGAGATTTGGGGCCGCCCTCCACGCAGCTGCCTATTTTCACTGGTGTACCCTGGCAGTGGGAAGTCCGCTAAATAGCTCCCGATTCCAGTGGGAGTCACTAGATGCTACCTGCCTTTCCAGAACAACCCCCGAATTTACCCGGCAGCCCGCACTGAGAGGGACTCGGGGACGATACTCGAAGGGCTCTTAGGAGATCCCGGGTGCTGCAGACAGAAGACGGAACCTTCCCACACTCAGAATTCCAGAACATGTCAGACTGTGTGGGGGAGGTTTGGGGCCGCCCTCCACGAAGCTGCCTATTTTCACAGGTGTTCCCTGGATGGGTGAAGTCCGCTAATTACCTCCCGAGTCCAGGGGGAGGCACTAGATGCTACCTGCCTTTACAACCCAACCCCCGCATTTCCCCAGCAGCCCGCACTGTGAGAGACTCGGGGAAGACACGCGAAGGTCTCCTAGGCGACCCCGGTGCTGCAGACAGAAGACGGAACCTCCCCACACTCAGAATTCCGGAACACGGCTGACTGTGTGGGGGAGGTTTGTGGCCGTCCTCCACGCATCTGCCTGGTGTCACAGGTGTTCCCAGACAGGGGAAAGTCCGCTAATTACCTCCCCTGTCCAGGTGGAGGCAATAGATGCTACCTGCATTTCCAGCTCAACCCCCTCATTCCCCGGCAGCCCGCACCGGGAGGCAATCTGGGAAGACACGCGAAGGGCTCCTAGGAGATCCCGGTTGCTGCATAGAGATGACGGAACCTCCCCACATTCAGAAATCCGGAACAGGGCTGACTGTTTGGTGGAGATTTGGGGCCGACCTCCACGAAGCTGCCTGGTTTCACAGGTGTTCCCTGGTAGGGGGAATTCCACTAAATACCTCCCGAGTCCAGGGGGAGGCACTAGATGCTACCTGCATTTCCAGCCCAACCCCCGCATTTCCCCGGCAGCTCGCACTGGGAGGGACTCGGGGAAGACACGAGAAGGGCTCCTAGGAGATCCCGGGTGCTGCAGACAGAAGACGGATCCTCCCCACACTCAGAATTCCGGAACATGTCTGACTGTGTGGGGGAGGTTTGAGGCTGCCCTTCACCCAGCTGCCTGGTGTCACAGGTGTTCCCTGGCAAGGTGAAGTCCGCTAATTACCTCCCCTGTCCAGGGGGAGGCACTAGATGCTACCAGCATTTCCAGCCCAACCCCCTGATTCCCCGGCAGCCTGCACCGGGAGGCACTCGGGGAAGACACGCGAAGGTCTCCTAGGGGATCCCGGGTGCTGCAGACAGAAGACGGAACCTCCCCAAACTCAGAATTCCGGAACAGGTCTGACTGTGTGGGGGAGGTTTGTGGCCGCCCTCAACGAAGCTGCCTGGTGTCACAGGTGTTCCCTGGCAAGGGGAAGTCCGCTAATTACCTCCCCTGTCCAGGGGGAGGCAGTAGATGCTACCTGCATTTCCAGCACAACCCCCGTCTTTTCCCGGCAGCCAGCAATGGAAGGCACTCGGGGAAGATACGCGAAAGTTTCCTAGGTTATCCCGGGTGCTGCATAGAGATGACATAACCTCCCAACATTCAGAATTCCGGATCACGGCTGACTGTGTTGGGGAGATTTGGGGCCGCCCTCCACGCAGCTGCCTATTTTCACTGGTGTACCCTGGCTGTGGGAAGTCCGCTAAATACCTCCCGATTCCAGTGGGAGTCACTAGATGCTACCTGCCTTTCCAGAACAACCCCCGACTTTCCCCGGCAGCCCGCACTGAGAGGGATTCGGGGACGATACTCGAAGGGCTCTTAGGAGATCCCGGGTGCTGCAGACAGAAGACGGAACCTCCCCACACTCAGAATTCCAGAACACGGCAGACTGTGTGGGGGAGGTTTGAGGCCGCCCTCCACGCAGCTGCCTGGTTTCACAGGTGTTCCATTGCAGGGGGAATTCCGCTATTTACTTCCCCTGTCCAGGGGGAGGCACTAGATGCTACCAGCATTTCCAGCCCAACCCGCTGATTTCCGGCAGCTTGCATCGGGAGGCACTCGGGGAAGACACGCGAAAGGCTCCAAGGTTATCCCGGGTGCTGCATAGAGATGACGGAACCTCCCCACATTCAGAATTCCGGAACACGGTTGACTCTGTGGGGGATGTTTGGGGCCGCCCTACACGCAGCTGCCTATTTTCACTGGTGTACCCTTGCAGTGGGAATTACGCTAATTACCTCCAGATTCCAGGGGGAGGCACTAGATGCTACCTGCCTTTCCAGCCCAAACCCCGCCTTTCCCCGGCAGCCCGCACTGGGAGGGACTCGGGGAAGACACGCGAAGGGCTCCTAGGCGATCCAGGGTGCTGCAGACAGAGGACGGAACCTCCCCACACTCAGAATTCCGGAACATGTCTGACTGTGTGAGGGAGGTTTGGGGCCGCCCTCCACGCAGCTGCCTGGTGTCACAGGTGTTCCCTGGCAGGGTGAAGTCGGCTAAATACCACCCCTGTCCAGGGGGAGTCACTAGATGCTACCTGCATTTCCAGCACAAACCCCGCTTTTCCCCGGCATCCAGCAATGGAATGCACTCGGGGAAGACACGCGAAGGGTTCCAAGTTTATCCCGGGTGCTGCATAGAGATGACGGAACCTCCAAACATTCAGAATTCCGGAACACTGCTGATTGTGTGGGGAAGATTTGGAGCCGCCCTCCACGCAGCTGCCTATTTTCACAGATGTTCCCTGGCAGGAGGAATTCCGCTAATTACCTCCCGAGTCCAGGGGGAGGCACTAGATGCTACCTGCATTTCCAGCCCAACCCCCGCCTTTCCCCAGCAGCCCGCACTGGGAGGGACTCGGGGAAGACAAGCGAAGGGCTCTTAGGAGATCCCGGGTGCTGCAGACAAATGACGGAACCTCCCACCACTCAGAATTTGGAACATGGCTGACTGTGTGGGGGAGGTATGGGGCCGCCATCCACGCAGCTGCCTGGTGTCACAGGTGTTCCCAGACAGGGGAAAGTCCGCTAATTACCTCCCCTTTTCAGTTGGAGGCACTAGATGCTACCTGCATTTCCAGCCCAACCCCCTCATTCCCAGGCAGCCCGCACAGGGAGGCACTCTGGGAAGACACGCGAAGGGCTCCTAGGAGATCCCGAGTGCTGCAGACAGATGACGGGACCTCCCAACACTCAGAATTCCGGAACATGGCTGACTGTGTGGGGGAGGTTTGGGGCCGCCCTCCACGGAGCTGCCAGGTGTCACAGATGTTCCCTGGCAGGGGGAAGTCCGCTAATAACCTCCCCTGTCCAGGGGGAGGCACTAGATGCTGCCTGCATTTCCAGCACATCCCCCGCCTTACCCCGGCAGCCAGCAATGGAAGGCACTCGGGGAAGACACGCGAAGGGCTCCTATGTTATCCCGGCTGCTGCATAGAGATGACAGAACTTCCCCCAATTCAGAATTCCGGAACACGGCTGACTGTGTAGGGGAGGTTTATCGCGGCCCTCCACGAATCTGCCTGGTGTCACAGGTGTTCCGAGGCAGGGGAAAGTCCGCTAATTACCTCCCCTGTCTTGGTGGAGGCACTAGATGCTACCTGCATTTCCAGCCCAACCCCCTCATTCCCCGGCAGCCTGCACCGGGAGGCACTCTGGGGAGACACGCGAAGGGCTCCTAGGAGATCCCGGGTGCTGCAGACAGATGACGGAACCTCCCAACACTCAGAATTTTGGAACATGGCTGACTGTTTGGGGGAGGTTTGGGGCCGCCCTCCACGCAGCTGCCTGGTGTCTCAGGTGTTCCCTCGCAGGGGGAATTCCGCTAATTTCTTCCCCTGTCCAGGTGGTGGCATTAGATGCTACTTGCATTTCCAGAACAACCCCCGCATTTCCCCTTCAGCCCGCACTGGGAGGCACTCCGGGAAGATATGCGATGGGCTCCTAGGAGATCCCGGGTGCTGCAGACAGATGACGGAACCTCCCGACACTCAGAATTCCGGAACATGTCTGACTGTGTGGGGGAGGTTTGGGGCCGCCCCCAACGCAGCTGCCTGATTTCACAGGTGTTCCCTGGCAGGGGGAATTCCACTAAATTCCTCCCGAGTCCAGGGGGAGGCACTGGATGCTACCTGCATTTCCAGCCCAACCCCCAAATTTCCCCGGCAGCCCGCACAGCGAGGCACTCTGGGAAGACACGCGAAGTGCTCCTAGGAGATCCCGGGTGCTGCAGACAGAAGACGGAACCTCCCCACACTCAGAATTCCGGAACACGGCTGACTGTGTGGGGGAGGTTTGGTTCCGCCCTCCACGCAGCTGCCTGGTGTCACAGGTGTTCCCAGACAGGGGAAATTCCGCTAATTACCTCCCCTGTCCAGGTGGAGGCACTAGATGCTACCTGCATTTCCAGCCCAACGCCCTCATTCCCCGGCAGCCCGCACCGGGAGGCACTCTGGGAAGACACGCGAATTACTCCTAGGAGATCCCGGATGCTGCAGACAGATGACGGAACTTCCCAACACTCAGAATTCCGGAACATGGCTGACTGTTTGGTGGATGTTTGGGGCCGCCATCCACGCAGCTGCCTGGTGTCACAGGTGTTCCCTGGCAGGGGGAATCCGCTAATTACCTCCCCTGTCCAGGAGGAGGCACTAGATGCTACCTGCATTTCCAGCCCAACCCCCGCCTTTCCCCAGCAGCCCGCACTGTGAGGCACTCGGGGAAGACAAGTGAAGGGCTCCTAGGTTATCCCGGGTGCTGCATATAGATGACGGAACCTCCCCACATTCAGAATTCCGGAACACGGCTGACTGTGTGGCTGAGATTTGGGGCCGCCCTCCACGAAGCTGCCTATTTTCACAGGTGTTCCCTGGATGGGTGAAGTCCGCTAATTACCTCCCGAGTCCAGTGGGAGGCACTAGATGCTACCTGCCTTTACAAACCAACCCCCGCATTTCCCCAGCAGCCCGCACTGTCAGAGACTCGGGGAAGACACGCAAAGGTCTCCTAGGCGACCCCGGTGCTGCAGACAGAAGACGGAACCTCCCCACACTCAGAATTCCGGAACACGGCTGACTGTGTGGGGGAGGTTTGTGGCCGTCCTCCACGCATCTGCCTGGTGTCACAGGTGTTCCCTGGCAAGGTGAAGCCCGCTAATTACCTCCCCTGTCCAGGGGGAGGCACTAGATGCTACCAGCATTTCCAGCCCAACCCCCTGATTCCCCGGCAGCCTGCACCGGGAGGCACTCGTGGAAGACACGCGAAAGTCTCCTAGGGGATCACGGGTGCTGCAGACAGAAGACGGAACCTCCCCACACTCAGAATTCCGGAACATGTCTGACTGTGTGGGGGAGGTTTGTGGCCGCCCTCAACGAAGCTGCCTGGTGTCACAGGTGTTCCCTGGCAAGGGGAAGTCCGCTAATTACCTCCCCTGTCCAGGGGGAGGCAGTAGATGCTACCTGCATTTCCAGCACAACCCCCGTCTTTTCCCGGCAGCCAGCAATGGAAGGCACTCGGGGAAGACACGCGAAAGTTTCCTAGGTTATCCCGGGTGCTGCATACAGATGACATAACCTCCCCACATTCAGAATTCCGGATCACGGCTGACTGTGTTGAGGAGATTTGGGGCCGCCCTCCACGCAGCTGCCTATTTTCACTGGTGTACCCTGGCAGTGGGAAGTCCGCTAAATAGCTCCCGATTCCAGTGGGAGTCACTAGATGCTACCTGCCTTTCCAGAACAACCCCCGAATTTACCCGGCAGCCCGCACTGAGAGGGACTCGGGGACGATACTCGAAGGGCTCTTAGGAGATCCAGGGTGCTGCAGACAGAAGACGGAACCTTCCCACACTCAGAATTCCAGAACATGTCAGACTGTGTGGGGGAGGTTTGGGGCCGCCCTCCACGAAGCTGCCTATTTTCACAGGTGTTCCCTGGATGGGTGAAGTCCGCTAATTACCTCCCGAGTCCAGGGGGAGGCACTAGATGCTACCTGCCTTTACAACACAACCCCCGCAATTCCCCAGCAGCCCGCACTGTGAGAGACTCGGGGAAGACACGCGAAGGTCTCCTAGGCGACCCCGGTGCTGCAGACAGAAGACGGAACCTCCCCACACTCAGAATTCCGGAACACGGCTGACTGTGTGGGGGAGGTTTGTGGCCGTCCTCCACGCATCTGCCTGGTGTCACAGGTGTTCCCAGACAGGGGAAAGTCCGCTAATTACCTCCCCTGTCCAGGTGGAGGCAATAGATGCTACCTGCATTTCCAGCTCAACCCCCTCATTCCCCGGCAGCCCGCACCGGGAGGCACTCTGGGAAGACACGCGAAGGGCTCCTAGGAGATCCCGGTTGCTGCATAGAGATGACGGAACCTCCCCACATTCAGAAATCCGGAACAGGGCTGACTGTTTGGTGGAGATTTGGGGCCGACCTCCACGAAGCTGCCTGGTTTCACAGGTGTTCCCTGGTAGGGGGAATTCCACTAAATACCTCCCGAGTCCAGGGGGAGGCACTAGATGCTACCTGCATTTCCAGCCCAACCCCCGCATTTCCCCGGCAGCTCGCACTGGGAGGGACTCGGGGAAGACACGAGAAGGGCTCCTAGGAGATCCCGGGTGCTGCAGACAGAAGACGGATCCTCCCCACACTCAGAATTCCGGAACATGTCTGACTGTGTGGGGGAGGTTTGAGGCTGCCCTTCACCCAGCTGCCTGGTGTCACAGGTGTTCCCTGGCAAGGTGAAGTCCGCTAATTACCTCCCCTGTCCAGGGGGAGGCACTAGATGCTACCAGCATTTCCAGCCCAACCCCCTGATTCCCCGGCAGCCTGCACCGGGAGGCACTCGGGGAAGACACGCGAAGGTCTCCTAGGGGATCCCGGGTGCTGCAGACAGAAGACGGAACCTCCCCAAACTCAGAATTCCGGAACAGGTCTGACTGTGTGGGGGAGGTTTGTGGCCGCCCTCAACGAAGCTGCCTGGTGTCACAGGTGTTCCCTGGCAAGGGGAAGTCCGCTAATTACCTCCCCTGTCCAGGGGGAGGCAGTAGATGCTACCTGCATTTCCAGCACAACCCCCGTCTTTTCCCGGCAGCCAGCAATGGAAGGCACTCGGGGAAGATACGCGAAAGTTTCCTAGGTTATCCCGGGTGCTGCATAGAGATGACATAACCTCCCAACATTCAGAATTCCGGATCACGGCTGACTGTGTTGGGGAGATTTGGGGCCGCCCTCCACGCAGCTGCCTATTTTCACTGGTGTACCCTGGCTGTGGGAAGTCCGCTAAATACCTCCCGATTCCAGTGGCGAGTCACTAGATGCTACCTGCCTTTCCAGAACAACCCCCGAATTTACCCGGCAACTCGCACTGAGAGGGACTCGGGGACGATACTCGAAGGGCTCTTAGGAGATCCCGGGTGCTGCAGACAGAAGACGGAACCTCCCCACACTCAGAATTCCAGAACACGGCAGACTGTGTGGGGGAGGTTTGAGGCCGCCCTCCACGCAGCTGCCTGGTTTCACAGGTGTTCCATTGCAGGGGGAATTCCGCTATTTACTTCCCCTGTCCAGGGGGAGGCACTAGATGCTACCAGCATTTCCAGCCCAACCCGCTGATTTCCGGCAGCTTGCATCGGGAGGCACTCGGGGAAGACACGCGAAAGGCTCCAAGGTTATCCCGGGTGCTGCATAGAGATGACGGAACCTCCCCACATTCAGAATTCCGGAACACGGTTGACTCTGTGGGGGATGTTTGGGGCCGCCCTACACGCAGCTGCCTATTTTCACTGGTGTACCCTTGCAGTGGGAATTACGCTAATTACCTCCAGATTCCAGGGGGAGGCACTAGATGCTACCTGCCTTTCCAGCCCAAACCCCGCCTTTCCCCGGCAGCCCGCACTGGGAGGGACTCGGGGAAGACACGCGAAGGGCTCCTAGGCGATCCAGGGTGCTGCAGACAGAGGACGGAACCTCCCCACACTCAGAATTCCGGAACATGTCTGACTGTGTGAGGGAGGTTTGGGGCCGCCCTCCACGCAGCTGCCTGGTGTCACAGGTGTTCCCTGGCAGGGTGAAGTCGGCTAAATACCACCCCTGTCCAGGGGGAGTCACTAGATGCTACCTGCATTTCCAGCACAAACCCCGCTTTTCCCCGGCAGCCAGCAATGGAATGCACTCGGGGAAGACACGCGAAGGGTTCCAAGTTTATCCCGGGTGCTGCATAGAGATGACGGAACCTCCAAACATTCAGAATTCCGGAACACTGCTGATTGTGTGGGGAAGATTTGGAGCCGCCCTCCACGCAGCTGCCTATTTTCACAGATGTTCCCTGGCAGGAGGAATTCCGCTAATTACCTCCCGAGTCCAGGGGGAGGCACTAGATGCTACCTGCATTTCCAGCCCAACCCCCGCCTTTCCCCAGCAGCCCGCACTGGGAGGGACTCGGGGAAGACAAGCGAAGGGCTCTTAGGAGATCCCGGGTGCTGCAGACAAATGACGGAACCTCCCACCACTCAGAATTTGGAACATGGCTGACTGTGTGGGGGAGGTATGGGGCCGCCATCCACGCAGCTGCCTGGTGTCACAGGTGTTCCCAGACAGGGGAAAGTCCGCTAATTACCTCCCCTTTTCAGTTGGAGGCACTAGATGCTACCTGCATTTCCAGCCCAACCCCCTCATTCCCAGGGAGCCCGCACAGGGAGGCACTCTGGGAAGACACGCGAAGGGCTCCTAGGAGATCCCGAGTGCTGCAGACAGATGACGGGACCTCCCAACACTCAGAATTCCGGAACATGGCTGACTGTGTGGGGGAGGTTTGGGGCCGCCCTCCACGGAGCTGCCAGGTGTCACAGATGTTCCCTGGCAGGGGGAAGTCCGCTAATAACCTCCCCTGTCCAGGGGGAGGCACTAGATGCTGCCTGCATTTCCAGCACATCCCCCGCCTTACCCCGGCAGCCAGCAATGGAAGGCACTCGGGGAAGACACGCGAAGGGCTCCTATGTTATCCCGGCTGCTGCATAGAGATGACAGAACTTCCCCCAATTCAGAATTCCGGAACACGGCTGACTGTGTGGGGGAGATTTGGGGCCGCCCTCCACGCAGCTGCCTATTTTCACAGGTGTTCCCTGGCAGGGGTCTGTCCGCTAAATACCCCCCGAGTCCAGGGGGAGGCACTAGATGCTACCTGCATTTCCAGCACATCCCCCGCCTTTCCCCGGCAGCCAGCAATGGAAGGCACTCGGGGAAGACACGCGAAGAGCTCCTAGGTTATCTCGGGTTCTGCATAGAGATGACGGAACCTCCCCACATTCAGAATTCTGTAATACGGCTGACTGTGTGGGGGAGATTTGGGGCCGCCTCCCACGCAGCTGCCTATTTTCACAGGTGTTCCCTGACAGGGGGAATTCCGCTAATTACCTCACGAGTCCAGGGGGAGGCACTAGATGTTACCTGCCTTTCCAGCCCAACCCCCGCCTTTCCCCAGCAGCCCGCACTGGCAGGGACTCAGGGAAGACACGCGAAGGTCTCCTAGGCGATCCCGGGTGCTGCAGACAGAAGACGGAACCTCCCCACACTCAGTATTCCGGAACAAGGCTGACTGTGTAGGGGAGGTTTATCGCGGCCCTCCACGAATCTGCCTGGTGTCACAGGTGTTCCGAGGCAGGGGAAAGTCCGCTAATTACCTCCCCTGTCTTGGTGGAGGCACTAGATGCTACCAGCATTTCCAGCCCAACCCCCTCATTCCCCGGCAGCCTGCACCGGGAGGCACTCTGTGGAGACACGCGAAGGGCTCCTAGGAGATCCCGGGTGCTGCAGACAGATGACGGAACCTCCCAACACTCAGAATTTTGGAACATGGCTGACTGTTTGGGGGAGGTTTGGGGCCGCCCTCCACGCAGCTGCCTGGTGTCTCAGGTGTTCCCTGGCAGGGGGAAGTCCGCTAATTTCTTCCCCTGTCCAGGTGGTGGCATTAGATGCTACTTGCATTTCCAGACCAACCCCCGACTTTCCCCTTCAGCCCGCACTGGGAGGCACTCCGGGAAGATATGCGATGGGCTCCTAGGAGATCCCGGGTGCTGCAGATTGATGACGGAACCTCCCGACACTCAGAATACCGGAACATGTCTGACTGTGTGGGGGAGGTTTGGGGCCGCCCTCCACGAAGCTGCCTATTTTCACAGGTGTTCCCTGGATGGGTGAAGTCCGCTAATTACCTCCCGAGTCCAGGGGGAGGCACTAGATGCTACCTGCCTTTACAACCCAACCCCCGCATTTCCCCAGCAGCCCGCACTGTGAGAGACTCGGGGAAGACACGCGAAGGTCTCCTAGGCGACCCCGGTGCTGCAGACAGAAGACGGAACCTCCCCACACTCAGAATTCCGGAACACGGCTGACTGTGTGGGGGAGGTTTGTGGCCGTCCTCCACGCATCTGCCTGGTGTCACAGGTGTTCCCAGACAGGGGAAAGTCCGCTAATTACCTCCCCTGTCCAGGTGGAGGCAATAGATGCTACCTGCATTTCCAGCTCAACCCCCTCATTCCCCGGCAGCCCGCACCGGGAGGCACTCTGGGAAGACACGCGAAGGGCTCCTAGGAGATCCCGGTTGCTGCATAGAGATGACGGAACCTCCCCACATTCAGAAATCCGGAACAGGGCTGACTGTTTGGTGGAGATTTGGGGCCGACCTCCACGAAGCTGCCTGGTTTCACAGGTGTTCCCTGGTAGGGGGAATTCCACTAAATACCTCCCGAGTCCAGGGGGAGGCACTAGATGCTACCTGCATTTCCAGCCCAACCCCCGCATTTCCCCGGCAGCTCGCACTGGGAGGGACTCGGGGAAGACACGAGAAGGGCTCCTAGGAGATCCCGGGTGCTGCAGACAGAAGACGGATCCTCCCCACACTCAGAATTCCGGAACATGTCTGACTGTGTGGGGGAGGTTTGAGGCTGCCCTTCACCCAGCTGCCTGGTGTCACAGGTGTTCCCTGGCAAGGTGAAGTCCGCTAATTACCTCCCCTGTCCAGGGGGAGGCAGTAGATGCTACCTGCATTTCCAGCACAACCCCCGTCTTTTCCCGGCAGCCAGCAATGGAAGGCACTCGGGGAAGATACGCGAAAGTTTCCTAGGTTATCCCGGGTGCTGCATAGAGATGACATAACCTCCCAACATTCAGAATTCCGGATCACGGCTGACTGTGTTGGGGAGATTTGGGGCCGCCCTCCACGCAGCTGCCTATTTTCACTGGTGTACCCTGGCTGTGGGAAGTCCGCTAAATACCTCCCGATTCCAGTGGGAGTCACTAGATGCTACCTGCCTTTCCAGAACAACCCCCGACTTTCCCCGGCAGCCCGCACTGAGAGGGATTCGGGGACGATACTCGAAGGGCTCTTAGGAGATCCCGGGTGCTGCAGACAGAAGACGGAACCTCCCCACACTCAGAATTCCAGAACACGGCAGACTGTGTGGGGGAGGTTTGAGGCCGCCCTCCACGCAGCTGCCTGGTTTCACAGGTGTTCCATTGCAGGGGGAATTCCGCTATTTACTTCCCCTGTCCAGGGTGAGGCACTAGATGCTACCAGCATTTCCAGCCCAACCCGCTGATTTCCGGCAGCTTGCATCGGGAGGCACTCGGGGAAGACACGCGAAAGGCTCCAAGGTTATCCCGGGTGCTGCATAGAGATGACGGAACCTCCCCACATTCAGAATTCCGGAACACGGTTGACTCTGTGGGGGATGTTTGGGGCCGCCCTACACGCAGCTGCCTATTTTCACTGGTGTACCCTTGCAGTGGGAATTACGCTAATTACCTCCAGATTCCAGGGGGAGGCACTAGATGCTACCTGCCTTTCCAGCCCAAACCCCGCCTTTCCCCGGCAGCCCGCACTGGGAGGGACTCGGGGAAGACACGCGAAGGGCTCCTAGGCGATCCAGGGTGCTGCAGACAGAGGACGGAACCTCCCCACACTCAGAATTCCGGAACATGTCTGACTGTGTGAGGGAGGTTTGGGGCCGCCCTCCACGCAGCTGCCTGGTGTCACAGGTGTTCCCTGGCAGGGTGAAGTCGGCTAAATACCACCCCTGTCCAGGGGGAGTCACTAGATGCTACCTGCATTTCCAGCACAAACCCCGCTTTTCCCCGGCAGCCAGCAATGGAATGCACTCGGGGAAGACACGCGAAGGGTTCCAAGTTTATCCCGGGTGCTGCATAGAGATGACGGAACCTCCAAACATTCAGAATTCCGGAACACTGCTGATTGTGTGGGGAAGATTTGGAGCCGCCCTCCACGCAGCTGCCTATTTTCACAGATGTTCCCTGGCAGGAGGAATTCCGCTAATTACCTCCCGAGTCCAGGGGGAGGCACTAGATGCTACCTGCATTTCCAGCCCAACCCCCGCCTTTCCCCAGCAGCCCGCACTGGGAGGGACTCGGGGAAGACAAGCGAAGGGCTCTTAGGAGATCCCGGGTGCTGCAGACAAATGACGGAACCTCCCACCACTCAGAATTTGGAACATGGCTGACTGTGTGGGGGAGGTATGGGGCCGCCATCCACGCAGCTGCCTGGTGTCACAGGTGTTCCCAGACAGGGGAAAGTCCGCTAATTACCTCCCCTTTTCAGTTGGAGGCACTAGATGCTACCTGCATTTCCAGCCCAACCCCCTCATTCCCAGGCAGCCCGCACAGGGAGGCACTCTGGGAAGACACGCGAAGGGCTCCTAGGAGATCCCGAGTGCTGCAGACAGATGACGGGACCTCCCAACACTCAGAATTCCGGAACATGGCTGACTGTGTGGGGGAGGTTTGGGGCCGCCCTCCACGGAGCTGCCAGGTGTCACAGATGTTCCCTGGCAGGGGGAAGTCCGCTAATAACCTCCCCTGTCCAGGGGGAGGCACTAGATGCTGCCTGCATTTCCAGCACATCCCCCGCCTTACCCCGGCAGCCAGCAATGGAAGGCACTCGGGGAAGACACGCGAAGGGCTCCTATGTTATCCCGGCTGCTGCATAGAGATGACAGAACTTCCCCCAATTCAGAATTCCGGAACACGGCTGACTGTGTGGGGGAGATTTGGGGCCGCCCTCCACGCAGCTGCCTATTTTCACAGGTGTTCCCTGGCAGGGGTCTGTCCGCTAAATACCCCCCGAGTCCAGGGGGAGGCACTAGATGCTACCTGCATTTCCAGCACATCCCCCGCCTTTCCCCGGCAGCCAGCAATGGAAGGCACTCGGGGAAGACACGCGAAGAGCTCCTAGGTTATCTCGGGTTCTGCATAGAGATGACGGAACCTCCCCACATTCAGAATTCTGTAATACGGCTGACTGTGTGGGGGAGATTTGGGGCCGCCTCCCACGCAGCTGCCTATTTTCACAGGTGTTCCCTGACAGGGGGAATTCCGCTAATTACCTCACGAGTCCAGGGGGAGGCACTAGATGTTACCTGCCTTTCCAGCCCAACCCCCGCCTTTCCCCAGCAGCCCGCACTGGCAGGGACTCAGGGAAGACACGCGAAAGTCTCCTAGGCGATCCCGGGTGCTGCAGACAGAAGACGGAACCTCCCCACACTCAGTATTCCGGAACAAGGCTGACTGTGTAGGGGAGGTTTATCGCGGCCCTCCACGAATCTGCCTGGTGTCACAGGTGTTCCGAGGCAGGGGAAAGTCCGCTAATTACCTCCCCTGTCTTGGTGGAGGCACTAGATGCTACCAGCATTTCCAGCCCAACCCCCTCATTCCCCGGCAGCCTGCACCGGGAGGCACTCTGTGGAGACACGCGAAGGGCTCCTAGGAGATCCCGGGTGCTGCAGACAGATGACGGAACCTCCCAACACTCAGAATTTTGGAACATGGCTGACTGTTTGGGGGAGGTTTGGGGCCGCCCTCCACGCAGCTGCCTGGTGTCTCAGGTGTTCCCTGGCAGGGGGAAGTCCGCTAATTTCTTCCCCTGTCCAGGTGGTGGCATTAGATGCTACTTGCATTTCCAGACCAACCCCCGACTTTCCCCTTCAGCCCGCACTGGGAGGCACTCCGGGAAGATATGCGATGGGCTCCTAGGAGATCCCGGGTGCTGCAGATTGATGACGGAACCTCCCGACACTCAGAATACCGGAACATGTCTGACTGTGTGGGGGAGGTTTGGGGCCGCCCCCAACGCAGCTGCCTGATTTCACAGGTGTTCCCTGGCAGGGGTAATTCCACTAAATTCCTCCCGAGTCCAGGGGGAGGCACTGGATGCTACCTGCATTTCCAGCCCAACCCCCAAATTTCCCCGGCAGCCCGCACTGGGAGGGACTCGGGGAAGACACGCGAATGTCTCCTAGGCGATCCCGCGTGCTGCAGACAGAAGACGGAAGCTCCCCACACTCAGAATTCCGGAACACGGCTAAATGTGTGGGGGATGTTTGAGGCCGCAATCCACGCATCTGCCTGGTGTCACAGGTGTTCCGAGGCAGGGGAAAGTCCGCTAATTACCTCCACTGTCCAGGTGGAGGCACTAGATGCTACCTGCATTTCCAGCCCAACCCCCTCATTCCCCGGCAGCCCGCACCGGGAGGCACTCTGGGAAGACACGCGAAGTGCTCCTAGGAGATCCCGGGTGCTGCAGACAGATGACGGAACCTCCCAACACTCAGAATTCCGGAACACGGCTGACTGTGTGGGGGATGTTTGAGGCCGCACTCCATGCAGCTGCCTGGTGTCACAGGTGTTCCCTGGCAGGGGGAAGTCCGCTAATTACCTTCCCTGTCCAGGGGGAGGCACTAGATTCTACCAGCTTTTCCAGCACAACCCCCTCATTCCCCGGCAGCTTGCACCTGGGGGCACTCGGGGAAGACACGCGAAGGGCTCCTAGGAGATCCCGGGTGCTGCAGACAGAAGACGGAACCTCCCCACACTCAGAATTCCGAAACACGGCTGACTGCGTTGGGGAGGTTTGGGGCCGACATCCACGCAGCTGCCTGGTGTCACAGGTGTTCCCAGATAGGGGAAATTCTGCTAATTACCTCCCCTGTCCAGGAGGAGGCACTAGATGCTACCTGAATTTCCAGCCCAACCACTACATTCCCCAGCAGCCCGGACCGGGAGGCACTCTGGGAAGACACGCGAAGTGCTCCTAGGAGATCCCGGGTGCTGCAGACAGATGACGGAACCTCCCCACACTAGAATTCCAGAACACGGCTGACTGTGTGGGGGAGGTTTAGCGCCGCCCTCCACGAAGCTGCCTGGTGTCACAGGTGTTCCCTGGCAGGGGGAATTCCACTAAATACCTCCCGAATGCAGAGGGAGGCACTAGATTCTACCTGCATTTCCAGCACAACGCCCGCCTTTCCCCAGCAGCCCGCACTGTGAGGGACTCGGGGAAGACACGCGAAGGTCTCCTAGGCGATCCCGGGTGCTGCAGACAGATGACGGAACCTCCCCACACTAAGAATTCCGGAACATGGCTGACTGTTTGGGGGAGGTTTGGGGCCGCCATCCACGCAGCTGCCTGGTGTCACAGGTGTTCCCTGGCAGTGGGAATCCGCTAATTACCTCCCCTGTCCAGGGGGAGGCACTAGATGCTACCTGCATTTCCAGCCAAACCCCCGCCTTTCCCCGGCAGCCTGCACTGAGAGGCACTCGGGGAAGACAAGTGAAGGGCTCTTAAGATATCCCGGGTGCTGCATAGAGATGACGGAACCTCCCCACATTCAGAATTCCGGAAAAAGCCTGACTCTGTGAGGGAGGTTTAGCGCCGCCGTCCACGAAGGTGCCTGGTGTCACAGGTGTTCCCTGGCAGGGGGAATCCGCTAATTACCTCCCCTGTCCAGGGGGAGGCACTAGATGCTACCTGAATTTCCAGCCCATCCCCCGCCTTTCCCCGGCAGCCCGCACTGGGAGGGACTCGGGGAAGACACGCGAAGATCTCCTACGCGATCCCGGGTGCTGCAGACAGAAGACGGAACCTCCCCACACTCAGAATTCCGGAACACGTCTGACTGTGTGGGGGATGTTTGAGGCCGCCCTTCATGCAGCTTCCTGGTGTCACAGGTGTTCCCTGGCAGGGGGAAGTCCGCTAATTACCTTCCCTTTCCAGGGGGTGGCACTAGAATCTACCAGCTTTTCCAGCCCAACCTCCTCATTCCCCGGCAGCCTGCCCCGGGGGGCACTCGGGGAAGACACGCGAAGTGCTCCTATGGTATCCCGGGTTCTGCAGACAGAAGACGGAACCTCCCCACACTCAGAATTCCGGAATACGGCTGACTGTGTGGGGGAGGTTTGGTTCCGCCCTCCACGCAGCTGCCAGTTGTCACAGGTGTTCCCAGACAGGGGAAAGTCCGCTAATTACCTCCCCTGTCCAGGTGGAGGCACTAGATGCTACCTGCATTTCCAGCCCAACGCCCTCATTCCCCGGCAGCCCACACCGGGAGGCACTCTGGGAAGACACGCGAAGTGCTCCTAGGAGATCCCGGATGCTGCAGACAGATGACGGAACCTCCCAACACTCAGAATTCCGGAACATGGCTGACAGTTTGGTGGAGTTTTGGGGCCGCCATCCACGCAGCTGCCTGGTGTCACAGGTGTTCCCTGGCAGGGGGAATCCGCTAATTACGTCCCCTGTCCAGGGGGAGGCACTAGATGCTACCTGCATTTCCAGCCCAACCCCCGACTTTCCCCGGCAGCCCGCACTGAGAGGCACTCGGGGAAGACAAGAGAAGGGCTCGTAGGTTATCCCGGGTGCTGCATATAGATGACGGAACCTCCCCACATTCAGAATTCGGGAACACGGCTGACTGTGTGGCTGAGATTTGGGGCCGCCCTCCACGAAGCTGCCTATTTTCACAGGTGTTTCCTGGATGGGTGAAGTCCGCTAATTACCTCCCGAGTCCAGGGGGAGGCACTAGATGCTACCTGCCTTTACAAAACAACCCCCGCCTTTCCCCAGCAGCCCGTACTGTGAGAGACTCGGGGAAGACACGCGAATGTCTCCTAGGCGATCCCGGGTGCTGCAGACAGAAGACGGAACCTCCCCACACTCAGAATTCCGGAACACGGCTGACTGTGTGGGGGAGGTTTGGGGCCGACCTCCACGCAGCTGCCTGGTGTCACAGGTGTTCCCAGACAGGGGAAATTCCGCTAATTACCTCCCCTGTTCAGGTCGAGGCACTAGATTCTACCTGCATTTCCAGCCCAACCCCCTCATTCCCAGGCAGCCCGCACAGGGAGGCACTCTGGGAAGACACGCAAAGGGCTCCTAGGAGATCCCGGGTGCTGCAGACAGATGACGGGACCTCCCAACACTCAGAATTCCGGAACATGGCTGACTCTGTGGGGGAGGTTTGGGGCCGCCCTCCACGCAGCTGCCAGGTGTCACAGGTGTTCCCTGGCAGGGGGAAGTCCGCTAATAACCTCCCCTGTCCAGGGGGAGGCACTAGATGCTGCCTGCATTTGCAGCACATCCCCCGCATTTCCCCGGCAGCCAGCAATGGAGGGCACTCGGGGAAGACACGCTAAGAGCTCCTAGGTTATCCCGGCTGCTGCATAGAAATGACAGAACTTCCCCCAATTCAGAATTCCGGAACACGGCCGACTGTGTGGGGGAGATTTGGGGCCGCCCTCCACGCAGCTGCCTATTTTCACAGGTGTTCCCTGGCAGGGGTCTGTCCGCTAAATACCCCCCGAGTCCAGGGGGAGGCACTAGATGCTACCTGCATTTCCAGCACTTCCCCCGCCTTTCCCCAGCAGCCCGCACGGGCAGGGACTCGGGGAAGACACGCGAAGTTCTCCTAGGCGATCCCGGGTGCTGCAGACAGAAGACGGAACCTCCCCACACTCAGAATTCTGGAACACGGCTGACTGTGTAGGGGAGGTTTATCGCGGCCCTCCACGAATCTGCCTGGTGTCACAGGTGTTCCGAGGCAGGGGAAAGTCCGCTAATTTCTTCCCCTGTCCAGGTGGTGGCATTAGATGCTACTTGCATTTCCAGACCAACCCCCGCCTTTCCCCTTCAGCCCGCACTGGGAGGCACTCCGGGAAGATATGCGATGGGCTCCTAGGAGATCCCGGGTGCTGCAGACAGATGACGGAACCTCCCGACACTCAGAATTCCGGAACACGGCTGACTGTGTGGGGGAGGTTTGGGGCCGCCCCCAACGCAGCTGCCTGATTTCACAGGTGTTCCCTGGCACGGGGAATTCCACTAAATTCCTCCCGAGTCCAGGGGGAGGCACTGGATGCTACCGGCATTTCCAGCCCAACCCCCAAATTTCCCCGGCAGCCCGCAATGTGAGGGACTCGGGGAAGACACGCGAATGTCTCCTAGGCGATCCCGCGTGCTGCAGACAGAAGACGGAAGCTCCCCACTCTCAGAATTCCAGAACACGGCTAGATTTGTGGGGGATGTTTGAGGCCGCAATCCACGAAGCTGCCTGGTGTCACAGGTGTTCCCTGGCAGGGGGAAGTCCGCTAATTACCTTCCCTGTCCAGGGGGAGGCACTAGATTCTACCAGCATTTCCAGCCCAACCCCCTCATTCCCCGGCAGCCTGCACCTGGGGGCACACGGGGAAGACAAGGGAAGGGCTCCTAGGAGATCCCGGGTGCTGCAGACAGAAGACGGAACCTCCCAACACTCAGAATTCCGAAACACGGCTGACTGCGTTGGGGAGGTTTGGGGCCGCCCTCCACGCAGCTGCCTGGTGTCACAGGTGTTCCCAGACAGGGGAAATTCAGCTAATTACCTCCCCTGTCCAGGAGGAGGCACTAGATGCTACCTGCATTTCCAGCCCAACCACCTCATTCCCCAGCAGCCCGGACCGGGAGGCACTCTGGGAAGACACGCGAAGTGCTCCTAGGAGTTCCCGGTAGCTTCAGACAGATGACGGAACCTCCCCACACTCAGAATTCCGGAACACGGCTGACTGTGTGGGGGAGGTTTGGGGCCGACCTCCACGCAGCTGCCTGGTGTCACATGTGTTCCCAGGCAGGGGAAAGTCCGCTAATTACCTCCACTGTCCAGGTGGAAGCACTAGATGCTACCTGAATTTCCAGGCCAACACCCTCATTCCCCGGCAGCCCGCACCGGGAGGCCCTCTGGGAAGACACGCGAAGGGCTCCTAGGAGATCCCGGGTGCTGCAGACAGATGACGGAACCTCCCGACACTCAGAATTCCGGAACATGGCTGACTCTGTGGGGGAGGTTTGGGGCAGCCCCCAACGCAGCTGCCTGGTTTCACATGTGTTCCCTGGCAGGGGGAATTCCACTAAATACCTCCCGAGCCCAGGGGGAGGCACTAGATGCTACCTGCATTTCCAGCCCAACCCCCACCTTTCCCCGGCAGCCCGCACTGGGAGGGACTCGGGGAAGACACGCGAATGTCTCCTAGGAGATCCCGCGTGCTGCAGACAGAAGACGGAACCTCCCCACACTCAGAATTCCGGAACACGGCTGACTGTGTGGGGGAGGTTTGAGGCCGCACTCCACGCAGCTGCCTGGTGTCACAGGTGTTCCCTGGCAGGGGGAAGTCCGCTAATTTCCTCCCCTCTCCAGGGGGAGGCACTAGATGCTACCAGCATTTCCAGGCCAACCAACTCATTCCCCGGCAGCCTGCACCGGGGGGCACTCGGGGAAGACACGCGAAGGGCTCCTAGTAGATCCCGGGTGCTGCAGACAGAACAAGGAACCTCCCCACACTCAGAATTCCGGAACACGGCTGACTGTGTGGGGGAGGTTTGTGGCCGCCCTCCACGCAGCTGCCTGGTGTCACAGGTGTTCCCAGACAGGGGAAAGTCCGCTAATTACCTCCCCTGTCCAGGTGGAGGCACTAGGAGCTACCTGCATTTCCAGCCCAACCCCCTCATTCCCCGGCAGCCCGCACAGGGAGGCACTCTGGGAAGACACGCGAAGGGCTCCTAGGAGATCCCGGGTGCTGCAGACAAATGACGGAACCTCCCAACACTCAGAATTTTGGAACATGGCTGACTGTTTGGGAGAGGTTTGGGGCCGCCCTCCACGCAGCTGCCTGGTGTCTCAGGTGTTCCCTGGCAGGGGGAATTCCGCTAATTTCTTCACCTGTCCAGGTGGTGGCATTAGATGCTACTTGCATTTCCAGACCAACCCCCGCCTTTCCCCTTCAGCCCGCACTGGAAGGCACTCCGGGAAGATATGCGATGGGCTCCTAGGAGATCCCGGTTGCTGCAGACAGATGAAGGAACCTCCCGACACTCAGAAAACCGGAACATGTCTGACTGTGTGGGGGAGGTTTGGGGCCGCCCCCAACGCAGCTGCTTGAATTCACAGGTGTTCCCTGGCAGGGGGAATTCCACTAAATTCCTCCCGAGTCCAGGGGGAGGCACTGGATGCTACCTGCATTTCCAGCCCAACCCCCAAATTTCCCCGGCAGCCCGCACTGGGAGGGACTCGGGGAAGACACGCGAATGTCTCCTAGGCGATCCAGCGTGCTGCAAACAGAAGACGGAAGCTCCCCACACTCAGAATCCCGGAACACGGCTAAATGTGTGGGGGAGGTTTGAGACCGCAATCCACGCAGCTGCCTGGTGTCACAGGTGTTCCGAGGCAGGGGAAATTCCGCTAATTACCTCCCCTGTCCAGGTGGAGGCACTAGATGCTACCTGCATTTCCAGCCCAACCCCCTCATTCCCCGGCATCCCGCACCGGGAGGCACTCTGGGAAGACACGCTAAGGGATCCTAGGAGATCCCGGGTGCTGCAGACAGATGACGGAACCTCCCAACACTCAGAATTCCGGAACACGGCTGACTGTGTGGGGGATGTTTGAGGCCGCCCTCCATGCAGCTGCCTGGTGTCACAGGTGTTCCCTCGCAGGGGGAAGTACGCTAATTACCTTCCCTGTCCAGGGGGAGGCACTAGATTCTACCAGCATTTCCAGCACAACCCCCTCATTCCCCGGCAGCCTGCACAGGGGGGCACTCGGGGAAGACACGCGAAGTGCTCCTAGGAGATCCCGGGTGCTGCAGACAGAAGACGGAACCTCCCCACACTCAGAATTCCGGAACACGGCTGACTGTGTGGGGGAGGTTTGGTTCCGCCCTCCACGCAGCTGCCTGGTGTCACAGGTGTTCCCAGACAGGGGAAAGTCCGCTAATTACCTCCCCTGTCCAGGTGGAGGCACTAGATGCTACCTGCATTTCCAGCCCAACGCCCTCATTCCCCGGCAGCCCGCACCGGGAGGCAATCGGGGAAGACACGCGAAGTGCTCCTAGGTTATCCCGGGTGCTGCATATAGATGACGGAACCTCCCCACATTCAGAATTCCGGAACACGGCTGACTGTGTGGCTGAGATTTGGGGCCGCCCTCCACGAAGCTGCCTATTTTCACAGGTGTTCCCTGGTAGGGGGAATTCCACTAAATACCTCCCCTGTCCAGGGGGAGGCACTAGATGCTACCAGCATTTCCAGCCCAACCCCCTTATTCCCCGGCAGCCTGCACCGGGAGGCACTCGTGGAAGTCACGCGAAAGTCTCCTAGGGGATCACGGGTGCTGCAGACAGAAGACGGAACCTCCCCACACTCAGAATTCCGGAACATGTCTGACTGTGTGGGGGAGGTTTGTGGCCGCCCTCAACGAAGCTCCCTGGTGTCACAGGTGTTCCCTGGCAAGGGGAAGTCCGCTAATTACCTCCCCTGTCCAGGGGGAGGCAGTAGATGCTACCTGCATTTCCAGCACAACCCCCGTCTTTTCCCGGCAGCCAGCAATGGAAGGCACTCGGGGAAGACACGCGAAAGTTTCCTAGGTTATCCCGGGTGCTGCATACAGATGACATAACCTCCCCACATTCAGAATTCCGGATCACGGCTGACTGTGTTGAGGAGATTTGGGGCCGCCCTCCACGCAGCTGCCTATTTTCACTGGTGTACCCTGGCAGTGGGAAGTCCGCTAAATAGCTCCCGATTCCAGTGGGAGTCACTAGATGCTACCTGCCTTTCCAGAACAACCCCCGAATTTACCCGACAGCCCGCACTGAGAGGGACTCGGGGACGATACTCGAAGGGCTCTTAGGAGATCCCGGGTGCTGCAGACAGAAGACGGAACCTTCCCACACTCAGAATTCCAGAACATGTCAGACTGTTTGGGGAAGTTTGAGGCCGCCCTCCACGCAGCTGCCTGGTTTCACAGGTGTTCCATTGCAGGGGGAAGTCCGCTATTTACCTCCCCTGTCCAGGGGGAGGCACTAGATGCTACCAGCATTTCCAGCCCAACCCCCTGATTTCTGGCAGCTTGCATCGGGAGGCATTCGGGGAAGACACGCGAAAGGCTCCAAGGTTAATCCGGGTGCTGCATAGAGATGACGGAACCTCCCCACACTCAGAATTCCGGAACACGGCTGACTGTGTGGGGGAGGTTTGGGGCCGCCCTCCACGCAGCTGCCTATTTTCACAGGTGTTCCCTGGCAGGGGTCTGTGCGCTAAATACCCCCCGAGTCCAGGGGGAGGCACTAGATGCTACCTGCATTTCCAGCACATCCCCCGCCTTTCTCCGGCAGCCAGCAATGGAAGGCACTCGGGGAAGACACGCGAAGAGCTCCTAGGTTATCTCGGGTTCTGCATAGAGATGACGGAACCTCCCCACATTCAGAATTCTGTAACGGCTGACTGTGTGGGGGAGATTTGGGGCCGCCCCCCACGCAGCTGCCTATTTTCACAGGTGTTCCCTGACAGGGGGAATTCCGCTAATTACCTCCCGAGTCCAGGGGGAGGCACTAGATGTTACCTGCATTTCCAGCACAACCCCCGCCTTTCTCCAGCAGCCCGCACTGGCAGGGACTCGGGGAAGACACGCGAAGGTCTCCTAGGCGATCCCGGGTGCTGCAGACAGAAGACGGAACCTCCCCACACTCAGAATTCCGGAACACGGCTGACTGTGTAGGGGAGGTTTATCGCGGCCCTCCACGAATCTGCCTGGTGTCACAGGTGTTCCGAGGCAGGGGAAAGTCCGCTAATTACCTCCCCTGTCTTGGTGGAGGCACTAGATGCTACCTGCATTTCCAGCCCAACCCCCTCATTCCCCGGCAGCCTGCACCGGGAGGCACTCTGGGGAGACACGCGAAGGGCTCCTAGGAGATCCCGGGTGCTGCATATAGATGACGGAACCTCCCCACATTCAGAATTCCGGAACACGGCTGACTGTGTGGCTGAGATTTGGGGCCGCCCTCCACGAAGCTGCCTATTTTCACAGGTGTTCCCTGGATGGGTGAAGTCCGCTAATTACCTCCCGAGTCCAGTGGGAGGCACTAGATGCTACCTGCCTTTACAAACCAACCCCCGCATTTCCCCAGCAGCCCGCACTGTCAGAGACTCGGGGAAGACACGCAAAGGTCTCCTAGGCGACCCCGGTGCTGCAGACAGAAGACGGAACCTCCCCACACTCAGAATTCCGGAACACGGCTGACTGTGTGGGGGAGGTTTGTGGCCGTCCTCCACGCATCTGCCTGGTGTCACAGGTGTTCCCTGGCAAGGTGAAGCCCGCTAATTACCTCCCCTGTCCAGGGGGAGGCACTAGATGCTACCAGCATTTCCAGCCCAACCCCCTGATTCCCCGGCAGCCTGCACCGGGAGGCACTCGTGGAAGACACGCGAAAGTCTCCTAGGGGATCACGGGTGCTGCAGACAGAAGACGGAACCTCCCCACACTCAGAATTCCGGAACATGTCTGACTGTGTGGGGGAGGTTTGTGGCCGCCCTCAACGAAGCTGCCTGGTGTCACAGGTGTTCCCTGGCAAGGGGAAGTCCGCTAATTACCTCCCCTGTCCAGGGGGAGGCAGTAGATGCTACCTGCATTTCCAGCACAACCCCCGTCTTTTCCCGGCAGCCAGCAATGGAAGGCACTCGGGGAAGACACGCGAAAGTTTCCTAGGTTATCCCGGGTGCTGCATACAGATGACATAACCTCCCCACATTCAGAATTCCGGATCACGGCTGACTGTGTTGAGGAGATTTGGGGCCGCCCTCCACGCAGCTGCCTATTTTCACTGGTGTACCCTGGCAGTGGGAAGTCCGCTAAATAGCTCCCGATTCCAGTGGGAGTCACTAGATGCTACCTGCCTTTCCAGAACAACCCCCGAATTTACCCGGCAGCCCGCACTGAGAGGGACTCGGGGACGATACTCGAAGGGCTCTTAGGAGATCCCGGGTGCTGCAGACAGAAGACGGAACCTTCCCACACTCAGAATTCCAGAACATGTCAGACTGTGTGGGGGAGGTTTGGGGCCGCCCTCCACGAAGCTGCCTATTTTCACAGGTGTTCCCTGGATGGGTGAAGTCCGCTAATTACCTCCCGAGTCCAGGGGGAGGCACTAGATGCTACCTGCCTTTACAACACAACCCCCGCATTTCCCCAGCAGCCCGCACTGTGAGAGACTCGGGGAAGACACGCGAAGGTCTCCTAGGCGACCCCGGTGCTGCAGACAGAAGACGGAACCTCCCCACACTCAGAATTCCGGAACACGGCTGACTGTGTGGGGGAGGTTTGTGGCCGTCCTCCACGCATCTGCCTGGTGTCACAGGTGTTCCCAGACAGGGGAAAGTCCGCTAATTACCTCCCCTGTCCAGGTGGAGGCAATAGATGCTACCTGCATTTCCAGCTCAACCCCCTCATTCCCCGGCAGCCCGCACCGGGAGGCACTCTGGGAAGACACGCGAAGGGCTCCTAGGAGATCCCGGTTGCTGCATAGAGATGACGGAACCTCCCCACATTCAGAAATCCGGAACAGGGCTGACTGTTTGGTGGAGATTTGGGGCCGACCTCCACGAAGCTGCCTGGTTTCACAGGTGTTCCCTGGTAGGGGGAATTCCACTAAATACCTCCCGAGTCCAGGGGGAGGCACTAGATGCTACCTGCATTTCCAGCCCAACCCCCGCATTTCCCCGGCAGCTCGCACTGGGAGGGACTCGGGGAAGACACGAGAAGGGCTCCTAGGAGATCCCGGGTGCTGCAGACAGAAGACGGATCCTCCCCACACTCAGAATTCCGGAACATGTCTGACTGTGTGGGGGAGGTTTGAGGCTGCCCTTCACCCAGCTGCCTGGTGTCACAGGTGTTCCCTGGCAAGGTGAAGTCCGCTAATTACCTCCCCTGTCCAGGGGGAGGCACTAGATGCTACCAGCATTTCCAGCCCAACCCCCTGATTCCCCGGCAGCCTGCACCGGGAGGCACTCGGGGAAGACACGCGAAGGTCTCCTAGGGGATCCCGGGTGCTGCAGACAGAAGACGGAACCTCCCCAAACTCAGAATTCCGGAACAGGTCTGACTGTGTGGGGGAGGTTTGTGGCCGCCCTCAACGAAGCTGCCTGGTGTCACAGGTGTTCCCTGGCAAGGGGAAGTCCGCTAATTACCTCCCCTGTCCAGGGGGAGGCAGTAGATGCTACCTGCATTTCCAGCACAACCCCCGTCTTTTCCCGGCAGCCAGCAATGGAAGGCACTCGGGAAGATACGCGAAAGTTTCCTAGGTTATCCCGGGTGCTGCATAGAGATGACATAACCTCCCAACATTCAGAATTCCGGATCACGGCTGACTGTGTTGGGGAGATTTGGGGCCGCCCTCCACGCAGCTGCCTATTTTCACTGGTGTACCCTGGCTGTGGGAAGTCTGCTAAATACCTCCCGATTCCAGTGGGAGTCACTAGATGCTACCTGCCTTTCCAGAACAACCCCCGAATTTACCCGGCAGCCCGCACTGAGAGGGACTCGGGGACGATACTCGAAGGGCTCTTAGGAGATCCCGGGTGCTGCAGACAGAAGACGGAACCTCCCCACACTCAGAATTCCAGAACACGGCAGACTGTGTGGGGGAGGTTTGAGGCCGCCCTCCACGCAGCTGCCTGGTTTCACAGGTGTTCCATTGCAGGGGGAATTCCGCTATTTACTTCCCCTGTCCAGGGGGAGGCACTAGATGCTACCAGCATTTCCAGCCCAACCCGCTGATTTCCGGCAGCTTGCATCGGGAGGCACTCGGGGAAGACACGCGAAAGGCTCCAAGGTTATCCCGGGTGCTGCATAGAGATGACGGAACCTCCCCACATTCAGAATTCCGGAACACGGTTGACTCTGTGGGGGATGTTTGGGGCCGCCCTACACGCAGCTGCCTATTTTCACTGGTGTACCCTTGCAGTGGGAATTACGCTAATTACCTCCAGATTCCAGGGGGAGGCACTAGATGCTACCTGCCTTTCCAGCCCAAACCCCGCCTTTCCCCGGCAGCCCGCACTGGGAGGGACTCGGGGAAGACACGCGAAGGGCTCCTAGGCGATCCAGGGTGCTGCAGACAGAGGACGGAACCTCCCCACACTCAGAATTCCGGAACATGTCTGACTGTGTGAGGGAGGTTTGGGGCCGCCCTCCACGCAGCTGCCTGGTGTCACAGGTGTTCCCTGGCAGGGTGAAGTCGGCTAAATACCACCCCTGTCCAGGGGGAGTCACTAGATGCTACCTGCATTTCCAGCACAAACCCCGCTTTTCCCCGGCAGCCAGCAATGGAATGCACTCGGGGAAGACACGCGAAGGGTTCCAAGTTTATCCCGGGTGCTGCATAGAGATGACGGAACCTCCAAACATTCAGAATTCCGGAACACTGCTGATTGTGTGGGGAAGATTTGGAGCCGCCCTCCACGCAGCTGCCTATTTTCACAGATGTTCCCTGGCAGGAGGAATTCCGCTAATTACCTCCCGAGTCCAGGGGGAGGCACTAGATGCTACCTGCATTTCCAGCCCAACCCCCGCCTTTCCCCAGCAGCCCGCACTGGGAGGGACTCGGGGAAGACAAGCGAAGGGCTCTTAGGAGATCCCGGGTGCTGCAGACAAATGACGGAACCTCCCACCACTCAGAATTTGGAACATGGCTGACTGTGTGGGGGAGGTATGGGGCCGCCATCCACGCAGCTGCCTGGTGTCACAGGTGTTCCCAGACAGGGGAAAGTCCGCTAATTACCTCCCCTTTTCAGTTGGAGGCACTAGATGCTACCTGCATTTCCAGCCCAACCCCCTCATTCCCAGGGAGCCCGCACAGGGAGGCACTCTGGGAAGACACGCGAAGGGCTCCTAGGAGATCCCGAGTGCTGCAGACAGATGACGGGACCTCCCAACACTCAGAATTCCGGAACATGGCTGACTGTGTGGGGGAGGTTTGGGGCCGCCCTCCACGGAGCTGCCAGGTGTCACAGATGTTCCCTGGCAGGGGGAAGTCCGCTAATAACCTCCCCTGTCCAGGGGGAGGCACTAGATGCTGCCTGCATTTCCAGCACATCCCCCGCCTTACCCCGGCAGCCAGCAATGGAAGGCACTCGGGGAAGACACGCGAAGGGCTCCTATGTTATCCCGGCTGCTGCATAGAGATGACAGAACTTCCCCCAATTCAGAATTCCGGAACACGGCTGACTGTGTGGGGGAGATTTGGGGCCGCCCTCCACGCAGCTGCCTATTTTCACAGGTGTTCCCTGGCAGGGGTCTGTCCGCTAAATACCCCCCGAGTCCAGGGGGAGGCACTAGATGCTACCTGCATTTCCAGCACATCCCCCGCCTTTCCCCGGCAGCCAGCAATGGAAGGCACTCGGGGAAGACACGCGAAGAGCTCCTAGGTTATCTCGGGTTCTGCATAGAGATGACGGAACCTCCCCACATTCAGAATTCTGTAATACGGCTGACTGTGTGGGGGAGATTTGGGGCCGCCTCCCACGCAGCTGCCTATTTTCACAGGTGTTCCCTGACAGGGGGAATTCCGCTAATTACCTCACGAGTCCAGGGGGAAGGCACTAGATGTTACCTGCCTTTCCAGCCCAACCCCCGCCTTTCCCCAGCAGCCCGCACTGGCAGGGACTCAGGGAAGACACGCGAAGGTCTCCTAGGCGATCCCGGGTGCTGCAGACAGAAGACGGAACCTCCCCACACTCAGTATTCCGGAACAAGGCTGACTGTGTAGGGGAGGTTTATCGCGGCCCTCCACGAATCTGCCTGGTGTCACAGGTGTTCCGAGGCAGGGGAAAGTCCGCTAATTACCTCCCCTGTCTTGGTGGAGGCACTAGATGCTACCAGCATTTCCAGCCCAACCCCCTCATTCCCCGGCAGCCTGCACCGGGAGGCACTCTGTGGAGACACGCGAAGGGCTCCTAGGAGATCCCGGGTGCTGCAGACAGATGACGGAACCTCCCAACACTCAGAATTTTGGAACATGGCTGACTGTTTGGGGGAGGTTTGGGGCCGCCCTCCACGCAGCTGCCTGGTGTCTCAGGTGTTCCCTGGCAGGGGGAAGTCCGCTAATTTCTTCCCCTGTCCAGGTGGTGGCATTAGATGCTACTTGCATTTCCAGACCAACCCCCGACTTTCCCCTTCAGCCCGCACTGGGAGGCACTCCGGGAAGATATGCGATGGGCTCCTAGGAGATCCCGGGTGCTGCAGATTGATGACGGAACCTCCCGACACTCAGAATACCGGAACATGTCTGACTGTGTGGGGGAGGTTTGGGGCCGCCCCCAACGCAGCTGCCTGATTTCACAGGTGTTCCCTGGCAGGGGGAATTCCACTAAATTCCTCCCGAGTCCAGGGGGAGGCACTGGATGCTACCTGCATTTCCAGCCCAACCCCCAAATTTCCCCGGCAGCCCGCACTGGGAGGGACTCGGGGAAGACACGCGAATGTCTCCTAGGCGATCCCGCGTGCTGCAGACAGAAGACGGAAGCTCCCCACACTCAGAATTCCGGAACACGGCTAAATGTGTGGGGGATGTTTGAGGCCGCAATCCACGCATCTGCCTGGTGTCACAGGTGTTCCGAGGCAGGGGAAAGTCCGCTAATTACCTCCACTGTCCAGGTGGAGGCACTAGATGCTACCTGCATTTCCAGCCCAACCCCCTCATTCCCCGGCAGCCCGCACCGGGAGGCACTCTGGGAAGACACGCTAAGGGATCCTAGGAGATCCCGGGTGCTGCAGACAGATGACGGAACCTCCCAACACTCAGAATTCCGGAACACGGCTGACTGTGTGGGGGATGTTTGAGGCCGCACTCCATGCAGCTGCCTGGTGTCACAGGTGTTCCCTGGCAGGGGGAAGTCCGCTAATTACCTTCCCTGTCCAGGGGGAGGCACTAGATTCTACCAGCTTTTCCAGCACAACCCCCTCATTCCCCGGCAGCCTGCACCTGGGGGCACTCGGGGAAGACACGCGAAGGGCTCCTAGGAGATCCCGGGTGCTGCAGACAGAAGACGGAACCTCCCCACACTCAGAATTCCGAAACACGGCTGACTGCGTTGGGGAGGTTTGGGGCCGCCATCCACGCAGCTGCCTGGTGTCACAGGTGTTCCCAGATAGGGGAAATTCTGCTAATTACCTCCCCTGTCCAGGAGGAGGCACTAGATGCTACCTGAATTTCCAGCCCAACCACTACATTCCCCAGCAGCCCGGACCGGGAGGCACTCTGGGAAGACACGCGAAGTGCTCCTAGGAGTTCCCGGGAGCTTCAGACAGATGACGGAACCTCCCCACACTCAGAATTCCAGAACACGGCTGACTGTGTGGGGGAGGTTTGGGGCCGACCTCCACGCAGCTGCCTGGTGTCACAGGTGTTCCCAGGCAGGGGAAAGTCCGCTAATTACCTCCACTGTCCAGGTGGTGGCACTAGATGCTACCTGAATTTCCAGCCCAACACCCTCATTCCCCGGGAGCCCGCACCGGGAGGCACTCTGGGAAGACACGCGAAGGGCTCCTAGGAGATCCCGGGTGCTGCAGACAGATGACGGAACCTCCCGACACTCAGAATTCCGGAACACGGCTGACTGTGTGGCTGAGATTTGGGGCCGCCCTCCACGAAGCTGCCTATTTTCACAGGTGTTCCCTGGATGGGTGAAGTCCGCTAATTACCTCCCGAGTCCAGGGGGAGGCACTAGATGCTACCTGCCTTTACAACCCATCCCCCGCATTTCCCCAGCAGCCCGCACTGTGAGAGACTCGGGGAAGACACGCGAAGGTCTCCTAGGCGACCCCGGTGCTGCAGACAGAAGACGGAAACTCCCCACACTCAGAATTCCGGAACACGGCTGACTGTGTGGGGGAGGTTTGTGTCCGCCCTCCACGAATCTGCCTGGTGTCACAGGTGTTCCCAGACAGGGGAAAGTCCGCTAATTACCTCCCCTGTCCAGGTGGAGGCACTAGATGCTACCTGCATTTCCAGCTCAACCCCCTCATTCCCCGGCAGCCCGCACCGGGAGGCACTCTGGGAAGACACGCAAAGGGCTCCTAGGAGATCCCGGTTGCTGCATAGAGATGACGGAACCTCCCCACATTCAGAAATCCGGAACAGGGCTGACTGTGTGGTGGAGATTTGGGGCCGACCTCCACGCAGCTGCCTGGTTTCACAGGTGTTCCCTGGTAGGGGGAATTCCACTAAATACCTCCCGAGTCCAGGGGGAGGCACTAGATGCTACCTGCATTTCCAGCCCAACCCCCGCATTTCCCCGGCAGCTCGCACTGGGAGGGACTCGGGGAAGACACGCGAAGGGCTCCTAGGAGATCCCGGGTGCTGCAGACAGAAGACGGATCCTCCCCAAACTCAGAATTCCGGAACATGTCTGACTGTGTGGGGGAGGTTTGAGGCTGCCCTTCACCCAGCTGCCTGGTGTCACAGGTGTTCCCTGGCAAGGGGAAGTCCGCTAATTACCTCCCCTGTCCAGGGGGTGGCAGTAGATGCTACCTACATTTCCAGCACCACCCCCGTCTTTTCCCGGCAGCCAGCAATGGAAGGCACTCGGGGAAGACACGCGAAAGTTTCCTAGGTTATCCCGGGTGCTGCATAGAGATGACATAACCTCCCCACATTCAGAATTCCGGATCACGGCTGACTGTGTTGGGGAGATTTGGGGCCGCCCTCCAAGCAGCTGCCTATTTTCACTGGTGAACCCTGGCAGTGGGAAGTCCGCTAAATACCTCCCGATTCCAGTGGGAGTCACTAGATGCTACCTGCCTTTCCAGAACAACCCCCGACTTTCCCCGTCAGCCCGCACTGAGAGGGATTCGGGGACGATACTCGAAGGGCTCTTAGGAGATCCCGGGTGCTGCAGACAGAAGACGGAACCTCCCCACACTCAGAATTCCAGAACACGGCTGACTGTGTGGGGGAGGTTTGAGGCCGCCCTCCACGCAGCTGCCTGGTTTCACAGGTGTTCCATGGCAGGGGGAAGTCCGCTATTTACCTCCCCTGTCCAGGGGGAGGCACTAGATGCTACCAGCATTTCCAGCCCAACCCCCTGATTTCCCGCAGCTTGCATCGGGAGGCACTCGGGGAAGACACGCGAAAGGCTCCAAGGTTATCCCGGGTGCTGCATAGAGATGACGGAACCTCCCCACATTCAGAATTCCGGAACACGGTTGACTCTGTGGGGGATGTTTGGGGCCGCCCTACAGGCAGCTGCCTATTTTCACTGGTGTACCCTTGCAGTGGGAATTACGCTAATTACCTCCAGATTCCAGGGGGAGGCACTAGATGCTACCTGCATTTCCAGCCCAAACCCCGCATTTCCTCGGCAGCCCGCACAGGGAGGGACTCGGGGAAGACACGCGAAGGGCTCCTAGGCGATCCCGGGTGCTGCAGACAGAAGACGGAACCTCCCCACACTCAGAATTCCGGAACACGGCTGACTGTGTGGGGGAGGTTTGGGGCCGCCCTCCACGCAGATGCCTGGTGTCACAGGTGTTCCTAGGCAGGGGAAATTCCGCTAATTACCTCCCCTGTCCAGATGGAGGCACTAGATGCTACCTGACTTTCCAGCCCTACCCCCTCATTCCCCGACAGCCCGCACAGGGAGGCACTCTGGGAAGACACGCGAAGTGCTCCTAGCAGATCCCGGGTGCTGCAGACAGATGACGGAACCTCCCAACACTCAGAATTCTGGAACATGTCTGACTGTTTGAGGGAGGTTTGGGGCCGCCCCCCACGCAGCTGCCTGGTGTCACAGGTGTTCCCTGGCAGGGTGAAGTCCGCTAAATACCTCCCCTGTCCAGGGGGAGGCTCTAGATGCTACCTGCATTTCCAGCACAAACCCCGCCTTTCCCCGGCATCCAGCAATGGAATGCACTCTGGGAAGAAACGCGAAGGGTTCCAAGGTTATCCCGGGTGCTGCATAGAGATGACGGAACCTCCAAACATTCAGAATTCCAGAACACTTCTGATTGTGTGGGGAAGACTTGGGGCCGCCCTCCACGCAGCTGCCTATTTTCACAGATGTTCCCTGGCAGGAGGAAGTCCGCTAATTACCTCCCGAGTCCAGGGGGAGGCACTACATGCTACCTGCATTTCCAGCCCAACCCCCGCCTTTCCCCAGCAGCCCGCACAGGGAGGGACTCGGGGAAGACACGCGAAGGGCTCCTAGTCGATCCCGGGTGCTGCAGACAGAAGACGAAACCTCCCCACACTCAGAATTCCGGAACATGGCTGACTGTGTGGGGGAAATTTGGGGCCACCCTCCAACAGCTGCCTGGGGTCACAGGTGTTCCCTGGCAGGGGGAAGACCGCTAATTACCTCCCCTGTCCAGGGGGAGGCACTAGATGCTACCTGCATTTCAAGCACACCCCCGCCTTTCCCATTCAGCCCGCACTGGGAGGCACTCGGGGAAGATATGCAATGGGCTCCTAGGAGATCCCGGGTGCTGCAGACAGAAGACGGAACCTCCCCACACTCAGAATTCCGGAACAAGGCTGACTGTGTGGCGGAGGCTTAGGGCCGGCCTCCACGAAGCTGCCTGGTGTCACAGGTGTTCCCTGGCAGGGGGAAGTCCGCTAATTACCTCCCGATTCCAGGGGGAGGCACTAGATGCTACCTGCCTTTCCAGCCCAACCCCCGCCTTTCCCCGGCAGCCCGCACTGGGAAGGACTCGTGGAAGACACGCGAAGGGCTCCTATGCGATCCCGGGTGCTGCAGACAGAAGACGGAACCTCCCCACACTCACAATTCCGGAACACGTCTGACTGTGTGGGGGAGGTTTGGGGCCGCCCTCCACGCAGCTGCCTGGTGTCACAGGTGTTCCCTGGCAGGGTGAAGTCCGCTAAATACCTCCCCTGTCCAGGGGGAGGCACTAGATGCTACCTGCATTTCCAGCACAAACCCCGCCTTTCCCCAGCAGCCCGCACTGGGAGGGATTCGGGGAAGACAAGCGAAGGGCTCTTAGGAGATCCCGGGTGCTGCAGACAGAAGACGGAACCTCCCCACACTCAGAATTCCGGAACATGTCTGACTGTGTGGGGGAGGTTTGAGGCTGCCCTTCATCAAGCTGCCTGGTGTCACAGGTGTTCCCTGGCAAGGTGAAGCCCGCTAATTACCTCCCCTGTCCAGGGGGAGGCACTAGATGCTACCAGCATTTCCAGCCCAACCCCCTGATTCCCCGGCAGCCTGCACCGGGAGGCACTCGGGGAAGACACGCGAAGGTCTCCTAGGGGATCCCGGGTGCTGCAGACAGAAGACGGAACCTCCCCAAACTCAGAATTCCGGAACAGGTCTGACTGTGTGGGGGAGGTTTGTGGCCGCCCTCAACGAAGCTGCCTGGTGTCACAGGTGTTCCCTGGCAAGGGGAAGTCCGCTAATTACCTCCCATGTCCAGGGGGAGGCAGTAGATGCTACCTGCATTTCCAGCACAACCCCCGTCTTTTCCCGGCAGCCAGCAATGGAAGGCACTCGGGGAAGACACGCGAAAGTTTCCTAGGTTATCCCGGGTGCTGCATAGAGATGACATAACCTCCCCACATTCAGAATTCCGGAACACGGCTGACTGTGTTGGGGAGATTTGGGGCCGCCCTCCACGCAGCTGCCTATTTTCACTGGTGTACCCTGGCTGTGGGAAGTCCGCTAAATACATCCCGATTCCACTGGGAGTCACTAGATGCTACCTGCCTTTCCAGAACAACCCCTGACTTTCCCCGGCAGCCCGCACTGAGAGGGACTCGGGGACGATACTCGGAGTGCTCTTAGGAGATCCCGGGTGCTGCAGACAGAAGACGGAACCTCCCCACAATCAGAATTCCAGAACACGGCTGATTGTGTGGGGGAGGTTTGAGGCCGCCCTCCACGCAGCTGCCTGGTTTCACAGGTGTTCAATGGCAGGGGGTAGTCCGCTATTTACCTCCCCTGTCCAGGGGGAGGCAATAGATGCTACCAGCATTTCCAGCCCAACCCCCTGATTCCCGGCAGCTTGCATCGGGAGGCACATGGGGAAGACACGCGAAAGGCTCCAAGGTTATCCCGGGTGTAGCATAGAGATGACGGAACCACCAAACATTCAGAATTCCGGAACACTGCTGATTGTGTGGGGAAGATTTGGGGCCGCCCTCCACGCAGCTGCCTATTTTCACAGATGTTCCCTGGCAGGAGGAATTCCGCTAATTACCTCCCGAGTCCAGGGGGAAGCACTAGATGCTACCTGCATTTCCAGCCCAACCCCTGCCTTTCCCCAGCAGCCCGCACTGGGAGGGACTCGGGGAAGACAAGCGAAGGGCTCTTAGGAGATCCCGGGTGCTGCAGACAGAAGACGGAACCTCCCCACACTCAGAATTCCGGAACACGGCTGACTGTGTGGGGGAGGTCAGGGGCCGCCCTCCACGCAGCTCCCTGGTGTCACAGGTGTTCCCAGGCAGGGGAAAGTCCGCTAATTACCTCCCCTGTCCAGGTGGAGGCACTAGATGCTACCTGCATTTCCAGCTCAACCCCCTCATTCCCCGGCAGCCCGCACCGGGAGGCACTCTGGGAAGACACTCAAAGGGCTCCTAGGAGATCCCGGTTGCTGCATAGAGATGACGGAACCTCCCCACATTCAGAAATCCGGAACAGGGCTGACTGTGTGGTGGAGATTTGGGGCCGACCTCCACGCAGCTGCCTGGTTTCACAGGTGTTCCCTGGTAGGGGGAATTCCACTAAATACCTCCCGAGTCCAGGGGGAGGCACTAGATGCTACCTGCATTTCCAGCCCAACCCCTGCCTTTCCCCAGCAGCCCGCACTGGGAGGGACTCGGGGAAGACAAGCGAAGGGCTCTTAGGAGATCCCGGGTGCTGCAGACAGAAGACGGAACCTCCCCACACTCAGAATTCCGGAACACGGCTGACTGTGTGGGGGAGGTCAGGGGCCGCCCTCCACGCAGCTCCCTGGTGTCACAGGTGTTCCCAGGCAGGGGAAAGTCCGCTAATTACCTCCCCTGTCCAGGTGGAGGCACTAGATGCTACCTGCATTTCCAGCTCAACCCACTCATTCCCCGGCAGCCTGCACCGGGAGGCACTCTGGGAAGACACGCAAAGGGCTCCTAGGAGATCCCGGTTGCTGCATAGAGATGACGGAACCTCCCCACATTCAGAAATCCGGAACAGGGCTGACTGTGTGGTGGAGATTTGAGGCCGACCTCCACGCAGCTGCCTGGTTTCACAGGTGTTCCCTGGTAGGGGGAATTCCACTAAATACCTCCCGAGTCCAGGGGGAGGCACTAGATGCTACCTGCATTTCCAGCCCAACCCCCGAATTTCCCCGGCAGCTCGCACTGGGAGGGACTCGGGGAAGACACGCGAAGGGCTCCTAGGAGATCCCGGGTCCTGCAGACAGAAGACGGATCCTCCCCACACTCAGAATTCCGGAACATGTCTGACTGTGTGGGGGAGGTTTGAGGCTGCCCTTCACCCAGCTGCCTGGTGTCACAGGTGTTCCCTGGCAAGGGGAAGTCCGCTAATTACCTCCCCTGTCCAGGGGGTGGCAGTAGATGCTACCTGCATTTCCAGCACCACCCCCGTCTTTTCCCGGCAGCCAGCAATGGAAGGCACTCGGGGAAGACACGCGAAAATTTCCTAGGTTATCCCGGGTGCTGCATAGAGATGACATAACCTCCCCACATTCAGAATTCCGGATCACGGCTGACTGTGTTGGGGAGATTTGGGGCCGCCCTCCAAGCAGCTGCCTATTTTCACTGGTGAACCCTGGCAGTGGGAAGTCCGCTAAATACCTCCCGATTCCAGTGGGAGTCACTAGATGCTACCTGCCTTTCCAGAACAACCCCCGACTTTCCCCGGCAGCCCGCACAGGGAGGCACTCTGGGAAGACACGCGAAGTGCTCCTAGCAGATCCCGGGTGCTGCAGACAGATGACGGAACCTCCCAACACTCAGAATTGCGGAACATGTCTGACTGTTTGAGGGAGGTTTGGGGCCGCCCCCCACGCAGCTGCCTGGTGTCACAGGTGTTCCCTGGCAGGGTGAAGTCCGCTAAATACCTCCCCTGTCCAGGGGGAGGCTCTAGATGCTACCTGCATTTCCAGCACAAACCCCGCCTTTCCCCGGCATCCAGCAATGGAATGCACTCTGGGAAGAAACGCGAAGGGTTCCAAGGTTATCCCGGGTGCTGCATAGAGATGACGGAACCTCCAAACATTCAGAATTCCAGAATACTTCTGATTGTGTGGGGAAGATTTGGGGCCGCCCTCCACGCAGCTGCATATTTTCACAGATTTTCCCTGGCAGGAGGAAGTCCGCTAATTACCTCCCCTGTCCAGGGGGAGGCACTAGATGCTACCTGCATTTCCAGCACAAACCCCGCCTTTCCCCAGCAGCCCGCACTGGGAGGGATTCGGGGAAGACAAGCGAAGGGCTCTTAGGAGATCCCGGGTGCTGCAGACAGAAGACGGAACCTCCCCACTCTCAGAATTCCGGAACACGGCTGACTGTGTGGGGGAGGTCAGGGGCCGCCCTCCACGCAGTTCCCTGGTGTCACAGGTGTTCCCAGGCACGGGAAAGTCCGCTAACTACCTCCCCTGTCCAGGGGGAGTCACTAGATGCTACCTGCATTTCCAGCTCAACCCCCTCATTCCCCGGCAGCCCCGCACCGGTAGGCACTGTGGGAAGACACGCGAAGGGCTCCTAGGAGATCCCGGTTGCTGCATAGAGATGACGGAACCTCCCCATATTCAGAAATCCGGAACAGGGCTGACTGTGTGGTGGAGATTTGGGGCCGACCCCTACGCAGCTGCCTGGTTTCACAGGTGTTCCCTGGTAGGGGGAATTCCACTAAATACCTCCCGAGTCCAGGGGGAGGCACTAGATGCTACCTGCATTTCCAGCCCAACCCCCGCATTTCCCCGGCAGCTCGCACTGGGAGGGACTCGGGGAAGACACGCGAAGGGCTCCTAGGAGATCCCGGGTGCTGCAGACAGAAGACGGATCCTCCCCACACTCAGAATTCCGGAACATGTCTGACTGTGTGGGGGAGTTTTGTGGCTGCCCTTCATCCAGCTGCCTGGTGTCACAGGTGTTCCCTGGCAAGGTGAAGCCCGCTAATTACCTCCCCTGTCCAGGGGGAGGCACTAGATGCTACCAGCATTTCCAGCCCAACCCCCCGCCTTTCCCCAGCAGCCCGCACAGGGAGGGACTCGGGGAAGACACGCGAAGGGCTCCTAGTCGATCCCGGGTGCTGCAGACAGAAGACGAAACCTCCCCACACTCAGAATTCCGGAACATGGCTGACTGTGTGGGGGAAATTTGGGGCCACCCTCCAACAGCTGCCTGGGGTCACAGGTGTTCCCTGGCAGGGGGAAGACCGCTAATTACCTCCCCTGTCCAGGGGGAGGCACTAGATGCTACCTGCATTTCAAGCACACCCCCGCCTTTCCCATTCAGCCCGCACTGGGAGGCACTCGGGGAAGATATGCAATGGGCTCCTAGGAGATCCCGGGTGCTGCAGACAGAAGACGGAACCTCCCCACACTCAGAATTCCGGAACAAGGCTGACTGTGTGGCGGAGGCTTAGGGCCGGCCTCCACGAAGCTGCCTGGTGTCACAGGTGTTCCCTGGCAGGGGGAAGTCCGCTAATTACCTCCCGATTCCAGGGGGAGGCACTAGATGCTACCTGCCTTTCCAGCCCAACCCCCGCCTTTCCCCGGCAGCCCGCACTGGGAAGGACTCGTGGAAGACACGCGAAGGGCTCCTATGCGATCCTGGGTGCTGCAGACAGAAGACGGAACCTCCCCACACTCACAATTCCGGAACACGGCTGACTGTGTGGGGGAGGTTTGGGGCCGCCCTCCACGCAGCTGCCTGGTGTCACAGGTGTTCCCTGGCAGGGTGAAGTCCGCTAAATACCTCCCCTGTCCAGGGGGAGGCACTAGATGCTACCTGCATTTCCAGCACAAACCCCGCCTTTCCCCAGCAGCCCGCACTGGGAGGGATTCGGGGAAGACAAGCGAAGGGCTCTTAGGAGATCCCGGGTGCTGCAGACAGAAGACGGAACCTCCCCACACTCAGAATTCCGGAACATGTCTGACTGTGTGGGGGAGGTTTGAGGCTGCCCTTCATCAAGCTGCCTGGTGTCACAGGTGTTCCCTGGCAAGGTGAAGCCCGCTAATTACCTCCCCTGTCCAGGGGGAGGCACTAGATGCTACCAGCATTTCCAGCCCAACCCCCTGATTCCCCGGCAGCCTGCACCGGGAGGCACTCGGGGAAGACACGCGAAGGTCTCCTAGGGGATCCCGGGTGCTGCAGACAGAAGACGGAACCTCCCCAAACTCAGAATTCCGGAACAGGTCTGACTGTGTGGGGGAGGTTTGTGGCCGCCCTCAACGAAGCTGCCTGGTGTCACAGGTGTTCCCTGGCAAGGGGAAGTCCGCTAATTACCTCCCATGTCCAGGGGGAGGCAGTAGATGCTACCTGCATTTCCAGCACAACCCCCGTCTTTTCCCGGCAGCCAGCAATGGAAGGCACTCGGGGAAGACACGCGAAAGTTTCCTAGGTTATCCCGGGTGCTGCATAGAGATGACATAACCTCCCCACATTCAGAATTCCGGAACACGGCTGACTGTGTTGGGGAGATTTGGGGCCGCCCTCCACGCAGCTGCCTATTTTCACTGGTGTACCCTGGCTGTGGGAAGTCCGCTAAATACATCCCGATTCCACTGGGAGTCACTAGATGCTACCTGCCTTTCCAGAACAACCCCTGACTTTCCCCGGCAGCCCGCACTGAGAGGGACTCGGGGACGATACTCGGAGTGCTCTTAGGAGATCCCGGGTGCTGCAGACAGAAGACGGAACCTCCCCACAATCAGAATTCCAGAACACGGCTGATTGTGTGGGGGAGGTTTGAGGCCGCCCTCCACGCAGCTGCCTGGTTTCACAGGTGTTCAATGGCAGGGGGTAGTCCGCTATTTACCTCCCCTGTCCAGGGGGAGGCAATAGATGCTACCAGCATTTCCAGCCCAACCCCCTGATTCCCGGCAGCTTGCATCGGGAGGCACATGGGGAAGACACGCGAAAGGCTCCAAGGTTATCCCGGGTGTAGCATAGAGATGACGGAACCACCAAACATTCAGAATTCCGGAACACTGCTGATTGTGTGGGGAAGATTTGGGGCCGCCCTCCACGCAGCTGCCTATTTTCACAGATGTTCCCTGGCAGGAGGAATTCCGCTAATTACCTCCCGAGTCCAGGGGGAAGCACTAGATGCTACCTGCATTTCCAGCCCAACCCCTGCCTTTCCCCAGCAGCCCGCACTGGGAGGGACTCGGGGAAGACAAGCGAAGGGCTCTTAGGAGATCCCGGGTGCTGCAGACAGAAGACGGAACCTCCCCACACTCAGAATTCCGGAACACGGCTGACTGTGTGGGGGAGGTCAGGGGCCGCCCTCCACGCAGCTCCCTGGTGTCACAGGTGTTCCCAGGCAGGGGAAAGTCCGCTAATTACCTCCCCTGTCCAGGTGGAGGCACTAGATGCTACCTGCATTTCCAGCTCAACCCCCTCATTCCCCGGCAGCCCGCACCGGGAGGCACTCTGGGAAGACACTCAAAGGGCTCCTAGGAGATCCCGGTTGCTGCATAGAGATGACGGAACCTCCCCACATTCAGAAATCCGGAACAGGGCTGACTGTGTGGTGGAGATTTGGGGCCGACCTCCACGCAGCTGCCTGGTTTCACAGGTGTTCCCTGGTAGGGGGAATTCCACTAAATACCTCCCGAGTCCAGGGGGAGGCACTAGATGCTACCTGCATTTCCAGCCCAACCCCTGCCTTTCCCCAGCAGCCCGCACTGGGAGGGACTCGGGGAAGACAAGCGAAGGGCTCTTAGGAGATCCCGGGTGCTGCAGACAGAAGACGGAACCTCCCCACACTCAGAATTCCGGAACACGGCTGACTGTGTGGGGGAGGTCAGGGGCCGCCCTCCACGCAGCTCCCTGGTGTCACAGGTGTTCCCAGGCAGGGGAAAGTCCGCTAATTACCTCCCCTGTCCAGGTGGAGGCACTAGATGCTACCTGCATTTCCAGCTCAACCCACTCATTCCCCGGCAGCCTGCACCGGGAGGCACTCTGGGAAGACACGCAAAGGGCTCCTAGGAGATCCCGGTTGCTTCATAGAGATGACGGAACCTCCCCACATTCAGAAATCCGGAACAGGGCTGACTGTGTGGTGGAGATTTGAGGCCGACCTCCACGCAGCTGCCTGGTTTCACAGGTGTTCCCTGGTAGGGGGAATTCCACTAAATACCTCCCGAGTCCAGGGGGAGGCACTAGATGCTACCTGCATTTCCAGCCCAACCCCCGAATTTCCCCGGCAGCTCGCACTGGGAGGGACTCGGGGAAGACACGCGAAGGGCTCCTAGGAGATCCCGGGTCCTGCAGACAGAAGACGGATCCTCCCCACACTCAGAATTCCGGAACATGTCTGACTGTGTGGGGGAGGTTTGAGGCTGCCCTTCACCCAGCTGCCTGGTGTCACAGGTGTTCCCTGGCAAGGGGAAGTCCGCTAATTACCTCCCCTGTCCAGGGGGTGGCAGTAGATGCTACCTGCATTTCCAGCACCACCCCCGTCTTTTCCCGGCAGCCAGCAATGGAAGGCACTCGGGGAAGACACGCGAAAATTTCCTAGGTTATCCCGGGTGCTGCATAGAGATGACATAACCTCCCCACATTCAGAATTCCGGATCACGGCTGACTGTGTTGGGGAGATTTGGGGCCGCCCTCCAAGCAGCTGCCTATTTTCACTGGTGAACCCTGGCAGTGGGAAGTCCGCTAAATACCTCCCGATTCCAGTGGGAGTCACTAGATGCTACCTGCCTTTCCAGAACAACCCCCGACTTTCCCCGGCAGCCCGCACAAGGAGGCACTCTGGGAAGACACGCGAAGTGCTCCTAGCAGATCCCGGGTGCTGCAGACAGATGACGGAACCTCCCAACACTCAGAATTGCGGAACATGTCTGACTGTTTGAGGGAGGTTTGGGGCCGCCCCCCACGCAGCTGCCTGGTGTCACAGGTGTTCCCTGGCAGGGTGAAGTCCGCTAAATACCTCCCCTGTCCAGGGGGAGGCTCTAGATGCTACCTGCATTTCCAGCACAAACCCCGCCTTTCCCCGGCATCCAGCAATGGAATGCACTCTGGGAAGTAACGCGAAGGGTTCCAAGGTTATCCCGGGTGCTGCATAGAGATGACGGAACCTCCAAACATTCAGAATTCCAGAATACTTCTGATTGTGTGGGGAAGATTTGGGGCCGCCCTCCACGCAGCTGCATATTTTCACAGATTTCCCTGGCAGGAGGAAGTCCGCTAATTACCTCCCCTGTCCAGGGGGAGGCACTAGATGCTACCTGCATTTCCAGCACAAACCCCGCCTTTCCCCAGCAGCCCGCACTGGGAGGGATTCGGGGAAGACAAGCGAAGGGCTCTTAGGAGATCCCGGGTGCTGCAGACAGAAGACGGAACCTCCCCACTCTCAGAATTCCGGAACACGGCTGACTGTGTGGGGGAGGTCAGGGGCCGCCCTCCACGCAGTTCCCTGGTGTCACAGGTGTTCCCAGGCACGGGAAAGTCCGCTAACTACCTCCCCTGTCCAGGGGGAGTCACTAGATGCTACCTGCATTTCCAGCTCAACCCCCTCATTCCCCGGCAGCCCGCACCGGTAGGCACTGTGGGAAGACACGCGAAGGGCTCCTAGGAGATCCCGGTTGCTGCATAGAGATGACGGAACCTCCCCATATTCAGAAATCCGGAACAGGGCTGACTGTGTGGTGGAGATTTGGGGCCGACCCCTACGCAGCTGCCTGGTTTCACAGGTGTTCCCTGGTAGGGGGAATTCCACTAAATACCTCCCGAGTCCAGGGGGAGGCACTAGATGCTACCTGCATTTCCAGCCCAACCCCCGCATTTCCCCGGCAGCTCGCACTGGGAGGGACTCGGGGAAGACACGCGAAGGGCTCCTAGGAGATCCCGGGTGCTGCAGACAGAAGACGGATCCTCCCCACACTCAGAATTCCGGAACATGTCTGACTGTGTGGGGGAGGTTTGAGGCTGCCCTTCATCCAGCTGCCTGGTGTCACAGGTGTTCCCTGGCAAGGTGAAGCCCGCTAATTACCTCCCCTGTCCAGGGGGAGGCACTAGATGCTACCAGCATTTCCAGCCCAACCCCCTGATTCCCCGGCAGCCTGCACCGGGAGGCACTCCGGGAAGACACGCGAAGGTCTCCTAGGGGATCCCGGGTGCTGCAGACAGAAGACGGAACCTCCCCAAACTCAGAATTCCAGAACAGGTCTGACTGTGTGGGGGAGGTTTGTGGCCGCCCTCAACGAAGCTGCCTGGTGTCACAGGTGTTCCCTGGCAAGGGGAAGTCCGCTAATTACCTCCCATGTCCAGGGGGAGGCAGTAGATGCTACCTGCATTTCCAGCACAACCCCCATCTTTTCCCGGCAGCCAGCAATGGAAGGCACTCGGGAAAGACACGCGAAAGTTTCCTTGGTTATCCCGGGTGCTGCATAGAGATGACATAACCTCCCCACATTCAGAATTCCGGAACACGGCTGACTGTGTTGGGGAGATTTGGGGCCGCCCTCCACGCAGCTGCCTATTTTCACTGGTGTACCCTGGCAGTGGGAAGTCCGCTAAATACATCCCGATTCCAGTGGGAGTCACTAGATGCTACCTGCCTTTCCAGAACAACCCCTGACTTTCCCCGGCAGCCCGCACTGAGAGGGACTCGGGAACGATACTCGGAGGGCTCTTAGGAGATCCCGGGTGCTGCAGACAGAAGACGGAACCTCCCCACAATCAGAATTCCAGAACACGGCTGATTGTGTGGGGGAGGTTTGAGGCCGCTCTCCACGAAGCTGCCTGGTTTCACAGGTGTTCAATGGCAGGGGGAAGTCCGCTATTTACCTCCCCTGTCCAGGGGGAGGCAATAGATGCTACCAGCATTTCCAGCCCAACCCCCTGATTCCCGGCAGCTTGCATCGGGAGGCACACGGGGAAGACACGCGAAAGTCTCCAAGGTTATCCCGGGTGTAGCATAGAGATGACGGAACCTCCAAACATTCAGAATTCCGGAACACTGCTGATTGTGTGGGGAAGATTTGGGGCCGCCCTCCACGCAGCTGCCTATTTTCACAGATGTTCCCTGGCAGGAGGAATTCGCTAATTACCTCCCGAGTCCAGGGGGAAGCACTAGATGCTACCTGCATTTCCAGCCCAACCCCTGCCTTTCCCCAGCAGCCCGCACTGGGAGGGACTCGGGGAAGACAAGCGAAGGGCTCTTAGGAGATCCCGGGTGCTGCAGACAGAAGACGGAACCTCCCCACACTCAGAATTCCGGAACACGGCTGACTGTGTGGGGGAGGTCAGGGGCCGCCCTCCACGCAGCTCCCTGGTGTCACAGGTGTTCCCAGGCAGGGGAAAGTCCGCTAATTACCTCCCCTGTCCAGGTGGAGGCACTAGATGCTACCTGCATTTCCAGCTCAACCCCCTCATTCCCCGGCAGCCCGCACCGGGAGGCACTCTGGGAAGACACGTAAAGGGCTCCTAGGAGATCCCGGTTGCTGCATAGAGATGACGGAACCTCCCCACATTCAGAAATCCGGAACAGGGCTGACTGTGTGGTGGAGATTTGGGGCCGACCTCCACGCAGCTGCCTGGTTTCACAGGTGTTCCCTGGTAGGGGGAATTCCAATAAATACCTCCCGAGTCCAGGGGGAGGCACTAGATGCTACCTGCATTTCCAGCCCAACCCCCGCATTTCCCCGGCAGCTCGCACTGGGAGGGACTCGGGGAGGACACGCGAAGGGCTCCTAGGAGATCCCGGGTGCTGCAGACAAAAGACGGATCCTCCCCACACTCAGAATTCCGGAACATGTCTGACTGTGTGGGGGAGGTTTGAGGCTGCCCTTCACCCAGCTGCCTGGTGTCACAGGTGTTCCCTGGCAAGGTGAAGTCCGCTAATTACCTCCCCTGTCCAGGGGGAGGCAGTAGATGCTACCTGCATTTCCAGCACCACCCCCGTCTTTTCCCGGCAGCCAGCAATGGAAGGCACTCGGGGAAGACACGCGAAAGTTTCCTAGGTTATCCCGGGTGCTGCATAGAGATGACATAACCTCCCCACATTCAGAATTCCGGATCACGGCTGACTGTGTTGGGGAGATTTGGGGCCGCCCTCCAAGCAGCTGCCTATTTTCACTGGTGAACCCTGGCAGTGGGAAGTCCGCTAAATACCTCCCGATTCCAGTGGGAGTCACTAGATGCTACCTGCCTTTCCAGAACAACCCCCGACTTTCCCCGGCAGCCCGCACTGAGAGGGATTCGGGGACGATACTCGAAGGGCTCTTAGGAGATCCCGGGTGCTGCAGACAGAAGACGGAACCTCCCCACACTCAGAATTCCAGAACACGGCTGACTGTGTGGGGAGGTTTGAGGCCGCCCTCCACGCAGCTGCCTGGTTTCACAGGTGTTCCATGGCAGGGGGAAGTCCGCTATTTACCTCCCCTGTCCAGGGGGAGGCACTAGATGCTACCAGCATTTCCAGCCCAACCCCCTGATTTCCCGCAGCTTGCATCGGGAGGCACTCGGGGAAGACACGCGAAAGGCTCCAAGGTTATCCCGGGTGCTGCATAGAGATGACGGAACCTCCCCACATTCAGAATTCCGGAACACGGTTGACTCTGTGGGGGATGTTTGGGGCCGCCCTACACGCAGCTGCCTATTTTCACTGGTGTACCCTTGCAGTGGGAATTACGCTAATTACCTCCAGATTCCAGGGGGAGGCACTAGATGCTACCTGCCTTTCCAGCCCAAACCCCGCATTTCCTCGGCAGCCCGCACAGGGAGGGACTCGGGGAAGACACGCGAAGGGCTCCTAGGCGATCCCGGGTGCTGCAGACAGAAGACGGAACCTCCCCACACTCAGAATTCCGGAACACGGCTGACTGTGTGGGGGAGGTTTGGGGCCGCCCTCCACTCAGATGCCTGGTGTCACAGGTGTTCCCAGGCAGGGGAAATTCCGCTAATTACCTCCCCCTGTCCAGATGGAGGCACTAGATGCTACCTGACTTTCCAGCCCTACCCCCTCATTCCCCGACAGCCCGCACAGGGAGGCACTCTGGGAAGACACGCGAAGTGCTCCTAGCAGATCCCGGGTGCTGCAGACAGATGACGGAACCTCCCAACACTCAGAATTCCGGAACATGTCTGACTGTTTGAGGGAGGTTTGGGGCCGCCCCCCACGCAGCTGCCTGGTGTCACAGGTGTTCCCTGGCAGGGTGAAGTCCTCTAAATACCTCCCCTGTCCAGGGGGAGGCACTAGATGCTACCTGCATTTCCAGCACAAACCCCGCCTTTCCCCAGCATCCAGCAATGGAATGCACTCTGGGAAGAAACGCGAAGGGTTCCAAGGTTATCCCGGGTGCTGCATAGAGATGACGGAACCTCCAAACATTCAGAATTCCAGAACACTGCTGATTGTGTGGGGAAGATTTGGGGCCGCCCTCCACGCAGCTGCCTATATTCACAGATGTTCCCTGGCAGGAGGAAGTCCGCTAATTACCTCCCGAGTCCAGGGGGAGGCACTACATGCTACCTGCATTTCCAGCCCAACCCCCGCCTTTCCCCAGCAGCCCGCACAGGGAGGGACTCGGGGAAGACACGCGAAGGGCTCCTAGTCGATCCCGGGTGCTGCAGACAGAAGACGGAACCTCCCCACACTCAGAATTCCGGAACACGGCTGACTGTGTGGGGGAAATTTGGGGCCACCCTCCACACAGCTGCCTGGGGTCACAGGTGTTCCCTGGCAGGGGGAAGACCGCTAATTACCTCCCCTGTCCAGGGGGAGGCACTAGATGCTACCTGCATTTCAAGCACAACCCCCGCCTTTCCCCTTAAGCCCGCACTGGGAGGCACTCGGGGAAGATATGCAATGGGCTCCTAGGAGATCCCGGGTGCTGCAGACAGAAGACGGAACCTCCCCACACTCAGAATTCCGGAACAAGGCTGACTGTGTGGCGGAGGCTTAGGGCCGGCCTCCACGAAGCTGCCTGCTGTCACAGGTGTTCCCTGGCAGGGGGAAGTCCGCTAATTACCTCCCCTGTCCTGGGGGAGGCACTAGATGCTACCTGCCTTTCCAGACAAACCCCCGCCTTTCCCCGGCAGCCAGCAATGGAATGCACTCGGGGAAGACACGCGAAGGGTTCCAAGGTTATCCCGGGTGCTGCATAGAGATGACGGAACCTCCAAACATTCAGAATTCCAGAACACTTCTGATTGTGTGGGGAAGATTTGGGGCCGCCCTCCACGCAGCTGCCTATTTTCACAGATGTTCCCTGGCAGGAGGAAGTCCGCTAATTACCTCCCGAGTCCAGGGGGAGGCACTACATGCTACCTGCATTTCCAGCCCAACCCCCGCCTTTCCCCAGCAGCCCGCAAAGGGAGGGACTCGGGGAAGACACGCGAAGGGCTCCTAGGAGATCCCGGTTGCTGCATAGAGATGACGGAACCTCCCCATATTCAGAAATCCGGAACAGGGCTGACTGTGTGGTGGAGATTTGGGGCCGACCTCCTCGCAGCTGCCTGGTTTCACAGGTGTTCCCTGGTAGGGGGAATTCCACTAAATACCTCCCGAGTCCAGGGGGAGGCACTAGATGCTACCTGCATTTCCAGCCCAACCCCCGCATTTCCCCGGCAGCTCGCACTGGGAGGGACTCGGGGAAGACACGCGAAGGGCTCCTAGGAGATCCCGGGTGCTGCAGACAGAAGACGGACCTCCCCACACTCAGAATTCCGGAACATGTCTGACTGTGTGGGGGAGGATTGGGGCTGCCCTTCATCAAGCTGCCTGGTGTCACAGGTGTTCCCTGGCAAGGTGAAGCCCGCTAATTACCTCCCCTGTCCAGGGGGAGGCACTAGATGCTACCAGCATTTCCAGCCCAACCCCCTGATTCCCCGGCAGCCTGCACCGGGAGGCACTCGGGGAAGACACGCGAAGGTCTCCTAGGGGATCCCGGGTGCTGCAGACAGAAGACGGAACCTCCCCAAACTCAGAATTCCGGAACAGGTCTGACTGTGTGGGGGAGGTTTGTGGCCGCCCTCAACGAAGCTGCCTGGTGTCACAGGTGTTCCCTGGCAAGGGGAAGTCCGCTAATTACCTCCCATGTCCAGGGGGAGGCAGTAGATGCTACCTGCATTTCCAGCACAACCCCCGTCTTTTCCCGGCAGCCAGCAATGGAAGGCACTCGGGGAAGACACGCGAAAGTTTCCTAGGTTATCCCGGGTGCTGCATAGAGATGACATAACCTCCCCACATTCAGAATTCCGGAACACGGCTGACTGTGTTGGGGAGATTTGGGGCCGCCCTCCACGCAGCTGCCTATTTTCACTGGTGTGCCCTGGCAGTGGGAAGTCCGCTAAATACATCCCGATTCCAGTGGGAGTCACTAGATGCTACCTGCCTTTCCAGAACAACCCCTGACTTTCCCCGGCAGCCCGCACTGAGAGGGACTCGGGGACGATACTCGGAGGGCTCTTAGGAGATCCCGGGTGCTGCAGACAGAAGACGGAACCTCCCCACAATCAGAATTCCAGAACACGGCTGATTGTGTGGGGGAGGTTTGAGGCCGCCCTCCACGCAGCTGCCTGGTTTCACAGGTGTTCAATGGCAGGGGGAAGTCCGCTATTTACCTCCCCTGTCCAGGGGGAGGCAATAGATGCTACCAGCATTTCCAGCCCAACCCCCTGATTTCCGGCAGCTTGCATCGGTAGGCACACGGGGAAGACACGCGAAAGGCTCCAAGGTTATCCCGGGTGTAGCATAGAGATGACGGAACCTCCAAACATTCAGAATTCCGGAACACTGCTGATTGTGTGGGGAAGATTTGGGGCCGCCCTCCACGCAGCTGCCTATTTTCACAGATGTTCCCTGGCAGGAGGAATTCCGCTAATTACCTCCCGAGTCCAGGGGGAAGCACTAGATGCTACCTGCATTTCCAGCCCAACCCCTGCCTTTCCCCAGCAGCCCGCAGTGGGAGGGACTCGGGGAAGACAAGCGAAGGGCTCTTAGGAGATCCCGGGTGCTGCAGAGAGAAGACGGAACCTCCCCACACTCAGAATTCCGGAACACGGCTGACTGTGTGGGGGAGGTCAGGGGCCGCCCTCCACGAAGCTCCCTGGTGTCACAGGTGTTCCCAGGCAGGGGAAAGTCCGCTAATTACCTCCCCAGTGCAGGTGGAGGCACTAGATGCTACCTGCATTTCCAGACCAACCCCCTCATTCCCCGGAAGCCCACACCGGGAGGCACTCTGGGAAGACACGCGAAGTGCTCGTAGCCGATCCCGGTTGCTGCAGGCAGATGACGGAACCTCCCAACACTCAGAATTCCGGAACAAGACTGACTGTGTGGGGGAGGCTTAGGGCCGTCCTCCACGAAGCTGCCTGGTGTCACAGGTGTTCCCTGGCAGGGGGAAGTCCGCTAATTACCTCCCCTGTCCTGGGGGAGGCACTAGATGCTACCAGCCTTTCCAGACATACCCCCGCCTTTCCCCGGTAGCCCGCACTGGGAGGGACTCGGGGAAGTTTCGCGAAGGGCTCTTAGGAGATCCCGGGTGCTGCAGACAGAAGACGGAATCTCCACACACTCAGAATTCCGGAACACTTCTGACTGTATGGGGGAGTTTTGGGGCCGCCCTCCACGCAGCTGCCTATTTTCAATGGTGTACCCTGGCAGTGGGAATTACGCTAATTACCTCCAGATTCCAGGGGGAGGCACTAGATGCTACCTGCCTTTCCAGCCCAACCCCCGCCTTCCCCGGCAGCCCGCAATGGGAGGGACTCGTGGAAGACACGCGAAGGGCTCCTATGCGATCCCGGGTGCTGCAGACAGAAGACGGAACCTCCCCACACTCAGAATTCCGGAACACGCCTGACTGTGTGGGTGATGTTTAGGGCCGCCCTCCACGCAGCTGCCTGGTGTTACAGGTGTTCCCAGACAGGGGAAAGTCCGCTAAATACCTCCCCAGTCCTGGTGGAGGCACTAGATGCTACCTGCATTTCCAGCCCAACCCCCGCCTTTCCCCGGCAGCCCGCACTGGGAGGGACTCGGGGAAGACACGCGAAGTGCTCCTTGGAGATCCCGGGTGCTGCAAACAGATGACGGAACCTCCCCACACTCAGAAATCCGGAACACGTCACACAGTGTGGGAGAAGTTTGGGGTCGCCCTCCACGCAGCTGCCTTGTGTCACAGGTTTTCCCTGGCAGGGGGAAGTCCGCTAATTACCTCCCCTGTCCAGTGGGAGTCACTAGATGCTACCTGCATTTCCAGCCCAACCCCCTCATTCCCCGGCAGTCCGCACAGGGAGGCACTCGGGAAAGACACGCGAAGTGCTCCTAGGAGACCCCGGGTGCTGCAGACAGATGACGGAACCTCCCCACACTCAGAATTCCGGAACACGGCTGACTGTGTTGGAGAAGTTTGGGGCCGCCCTCCACGCAGCTGCCTGGTGTCACAGGTGTTCCCTGGCAGGGGGAATTCCGCTAATTACCTCCCCTGTCCACGGGGAGGCACTAGATGCTACCTGCCTTTCCAGCACACCCCCCGACTTTCCCCGGCAGCCCGCCCTGGCAGGGATTCGGGGAAGACACGCGAAGGGCTCCTAGGCGATCCCGGGTACTGCAGACAGAAGACAGAACATCCCCACACTCACAATTCCGGAACATGGCTGACTGTGTGGTGGTGGATTGAGGCCGTCCTCCAAGGAGCTGCCTGGTGTCACAGGTGTTCCCAGACAGGGGAAATTCCGCTAATTACCTCCCCTGTCCAGGTGGAGGCAATAGATGCTACCTGCATTTCCAGCCCTACCCCCTGATTCCCTGGCCGCCCGCACAGGGAGGCTCTCTGGGAAGACACGCGAAGGGCTCCTAGGAGATCCCGGGTGCTGCAGACAGATGACGGAACCTCCCACCACTCAGATTTCCGGAACATGGGTGACTGTGTGAGGGATGTTTGGGTCCGCCCTCCACACAGCTGCCTGTTTTCACAGGTGTTCCCTGGCAGGGGGATATCTGCTAATTACCTCCCATGTCCAGGGGGAGGTACTAGATGCTACCTGCATTTCCAGCCCTACCCCCGCCTTTCCCCGGCAGCCCGCACTGGGAGGGACTCGCGGAAAACACGCGAAGGGCTCCTAGGCGATCCCGGGTGCTGCAGACTGAAGACGGAACCTCCCCACACTCAGAATTCCGGAACACGTCTGACTGTGTTGGGGAGGTTTGGGGCCGCCCACCACGGAGCTGCCTGGTGTCACAGGTGTTCCCTGGCAGGGGGAAGTCCGCTAAATACCTCAACTGTCCAGGGGGAGGCACTAGATGCTACCTGCATTTCCAGACCAACCCCCGCATTTCCCCGGCAGCCCGCACTGGGAGGGACTCGGGGAAGACACGCGAAGGGCTCCTAGTCGATCCCGGGTGCTGCAGACAGAAGACGGAACCTCCCCAAACTCAGAATCCCGGAACACGGCTGACTGTGTGGGAGAATATTGGGTCCGCCCTCCACGCAGCTGCCAGGTTTCACAGGTGTTCCCTGGCAGGGGGAAGTCCGCTAAATTCCTCCCCTGTCCAGGGGGAGGCACTAGATGCTACCTGCATTTCCAGCCCAACCCCTGCCTTTCCCCAGCAGCCCGCAGTGGGAGGGACTCGGGGAAGACAAGCGAAGGGCTCTTAGGAGATCCCGGGTGCTGCAGAGAGAAGACGGAACCTCCCCACACTCAGAATTCCGGAACACGGCTGACTGTGTGGGGGAGGTCAGGGGCCGCCCTCCACGAAGCTCCCTGGTGTCACAGGTGTTCCCAGGCAGGGGAAAGTCCGCTAATTACCTCCCCAGTGCAGGTGGAGGCACTAGATGCTACCTGCATTTCCAGACCAACCCCCTCATTCCCCGGAAGCCCACACCGGGAGGCACTCTGGGAAGACACGCGAAGTGCTCGTAGCCGATCCCGGTTGCTGCAGGCAGATGACGGAACCTCCCAACACTCAGAATTCCGGAACAAGACTGACTGTGTGGGGGAGGCTTAGGGCCGTCCTCCACGAAGCTGCCTGGTGTCACAGGTGTTCCCTGGCAGGGGGAAGTCCGCTAATTACCTCCCCTGTCCTGGGGGAGGCACTAGATGCTACCAGCCTTTCCAGACATACCCCCGCCTTTCCCCGGTAGCCCGCACTGGGAGGGACTCGGGGAAGTTTCGCGAAGGGCTCTTAGGAGATCCCGGGTGCTGCAGACAGAAGACGGAACCTCCACACACTCAGAATTCCGGAACACTTCTGACTGTATGGGGGAGTTTTGGGGCCGCCCTCCACGCAGCTGCCTGGTTTCACAGGTGTTCCCTGGCAGGGGGAAGTCCGCTAAATTCCTCCCCTGTCCAGGGGGAGGCACTAGATGCTACCTGCATTTCCAGCCCAACCCCCGACATTCCCCGGGAGCCCGCACTGGGAGGGATTCGGGGAAGACACGCGAAGGGCTCCTAGGCGATCCCGGGTGCTGCAGACTGAAGACGGAACCTCCAAACACTCAGAATTCCGGAACAAGACTGACTGTGTGGGGGAGGCTTAGGGCCGTCCTCCACGAAGCTGCCTGGTGTCACAGGTGTTCCCTGGCAGGGGGAAGTCCGGTAATTACCTCCCCTGTCCTGGGTGAGGCACTAGATGCTACCAGCCTTTCCAGACATACCCCCGCCTTTCCCCGGTAGCCCGCACTGGGAGGGACTCGGGGAAGTTTCGCGAAGGGCTCTTAGGAGATCCCGGGTGCTGCAGACAGAAGACGGAACCTCCACACACTCAGAATTCCGGAACACTTCTGACTGTATGGGGGAGTTTTGGGGCCGCCCTCCACGCAGCTGCCTGGTTTCACAGGTGTTCCCTGGCAGGGGGAAGTCCGCTAATTACCTCCCCTGTCCAGGGGGAGGCACTAGATGCTACCTGCATTTCCAACACAACCCCCGCCTTTCCCCGGCAGCCCGCACTGATAGGGACTCGGGGAAGACACGCGAATGGCTCTTAGGAGATCCCGGGTGCTGCAGACAGAAGACGGGACCTCCCCACTCTCAGAATTCCAGAACACGGCTGACTGTGTGGGGGAGGTTTGAGGCTGCCCTCCACGCAGCTGCCTGGTTTCACAGGTGTTCCATGGCAGGGGGAAGTCCGCTAATTACCTCCCCTGTCCAGGGGGAGGCACTAGATGCTACCAGCATTTCCAGCCCAACCCCCTGATTCCCGGCAGCTTTCATCGAGAGGCACTCGGGGAAGACACGTGAAAGGCTCCAAGGTTATCCCGGGTGCTGCATAGAGATGACGGAACCTCCCCACATTCAGAATTCCGGAACACGGTTGACTCTGTGGGGCATGTTTGGGGCCGCCATACACGCAGCTGCCTATTTTCAATGGTGTACCCTGGCAGTGGGAATTACGCTAATTACCTCCCGATTCCAGGGGGAGGCACTAGATGCTACCTGCCTTTCCAGCCCAACCCCTGCCTTCCCCGGCAGCCCGCAATGGGAGGGACTCGTGGAAGACACGCGAAGGGCTCCTATGCGATCCCGGGTGCTGCAGACAGAAGACGGAACCTCCCCACACTCAGAATTCCGGAACACGCCTGACTGTGTGGGTGATGTTTAGGGCCGAACTCCACGCAGCTGCCTGGTGTTACAGGTGTTCCCAGACAGGGGAAAGTCCGCTAATTACCTCCCCAGTCCTGGTGGAGGCACTAGATGCTACCTGCATTTCCAGCCCAACCCCCGCCTTTCCCCGGCAGCCCGCACTGGGAGGGACTCGGGGAAGACACGCGAAGTGCTCCTTGGAGATCCCGGGTGCTGCAAACAGATGACGGAACCTCCCCACACTCAGAATTCCGGAACACGGCTGACTGTGTTGGAGAAGTTCTGGCCGCCCTCCACGCAGCTGCCTGGTGTCACAGGTGTTCCCTGGCAGGGGGAATTCCGCTAATTACCTCCCCTGTCCACGGGGAGGCACTAGATGCTACCTGCCTTTCCAGCACACCCCCCGACTTTCCCCGGCAGCCCGCCCTGGCAGGGATTCGGGGAAGACACGCGAAGGGCTCCTAGGCGATCCCGGGTACTGCAGACAGAAGTCAGAACATCCCCACACTCACAATTCCGGAACATGGCTGACTGTGTGGGGGAGGATTGAGGCCGCCCTCCAAGGAGCTGCCTGGTGTCACAGGTGTTCCCAGACAGGGGAAATTCCGCTAATTACCTCCCCTGTCCAGGTGGAGGCAATAGATGCTACCTGCATTTCCAGCCCTACCCCCTCATTCCCCGGCCGCCCGCACAGGGAGGCACTCTGGGAAGACACGCGAAGGGCTCCTAGGAGATCCCGGGTGCTGCAGACAGATGACGGAACCTCCCACCACTCAGAATTCCGGAACATGGGTGACTGTGTGAGGGAGGTTTGGGTCCGCCCTCCACACAGCTGCCTGTTTTCACAGGTGTTCCCTGGCAGGGGGATATCTGCTAATTACCTCCCATGTCCAGGGGGAGGTACTAGATGCTACCTGCATTTCCAGCCCTACCCCCGCCTTTCCCCGGCAGCCCGCACTGGGAGGGACTCGCGGAAAACACGCGAAGGGCTCCTAGGCGATCCCGGGTGCTGCAGACTGAAGACGGAACCTCCCCACACTCAGAATTCCAGAACACGTCTGACTGTGTTGGGGAGGTTTGGGGCCGCCCACCACGGAGCTGCCTGGTGTCACAGGTGTTCCCTGGCAGGGGGAAGTCCGCTAAATACCTCAACTGTCCAGGGGGAGTCACTAGATGCTACCTGCATTTCCAGACCAACCCCCGCATTTCCCCGGCAGCCCGCACTGGGAGGGACTCGGGGAAGACACGCGAAGGGCTCCTAGGCGATCCCGGGTGCTGCAGACAGAAGACGGAACCTCCCCAAACTCAGAATCCCGGAACACGGCTGACAGTGTGGGAGAAGTTTGGGGCCGCCCTTCTCGAAGCTGCCTTGTGTCACAGGTTTTCCCTGTCAGGGGGAAGTCCGCTAATTACCTCCCCTGTCCAGTGGGAGTCACTAGATGCTACCTGCATTTCCAGCCCAACCCCCTCATTCCCCGGCAGCCCGCACAGGGAGGCACTCGGGAAAGACACGCGAAGTGTTCCTAGGGGATCCCGGGTGCTGCAGACAGATGACGGAACCTCCCCACACTCAGAATTCCGGAAAACGGCTGACTGTGTGGGAGAATTTTGGGGCCGCCCTCCACGCAGCTGCCAGGTTTCACAGGTGTTCCCTGGGAGGGGGAAGTCCGCTAAATTCCTCCCCTGTCCAGGGGGAGGCACTAGATGCTACCTGCATTTCCAGCCCAACCCCCGACATTCCCTGGCAGCCCGCACAGGGAGGCACTCTGGGAAGACACGCGAAAGGCTCTTAGGAGATCCCGGGTGCTGCAGACAGAAGACGGGACCTCCCCACTCTCAGAATTCCAGAACACGGCTGACTGTGTGGGGGAGGTTTGAGGCCGCCCTCCACGCAGCTGCCTGGTTTCACAGGTGTTCCATGGCAGGGGGAAGTCCGCTAATTACCTCCCCTGTCCAGGGGGAGGCACTAGATGCTACCAGCATTTCCAGCCCAACCCCCTGATTCCCGGCAGCTTTCATCGAGAGGCACTCGGGGAAGACACGAGAAAGGTTCCAAGGTTATCCCGGGTGCTGCATAGAGATGACGGAACCTCCCCACATTCAGAATTCCGGAACACGGTTGACTCTGTGGGGGATGTTTGGGGCCGCCATACACGCAGCTGCCTATTTTCAATGGTGTACCCTGGCAGTGGGAATTACGCTAATTACCTCCCGATTCCAGGGGGAGGCACTAGATGCTACCTGCATTTCCAGCCCAACCCCCTCATTCCCCGGCAGCCCGCACAGGGAGGCACTCGGGAAAGACACGCGAAGTGCTCCAAGGAGATCCCGGGTGCTGCAGACAGATGACGGAACCTCCCCACACTCAGAATTCCGGAACACGGCTGACTGTGTTGGAGAAGTTTGGGGCCGCCCTCCACGCAGCTGCCTGGTGTCACAGGTGTTCCCTGGCAGGGGGAATTCCGCTAATTACCTCCCCTGTCCACGGGGAGGCACTAGATGCTACCTGCCTTTCCAGCACACCCCCCGACTTTCCCCGGCCACCCGCCCTGGCAGGGATTCGGGGAAGACACGCGAAGGGCTCCTAGGCGATCCCGGGTACTGCAGACAGAAGACAGAACATCCCCACACTCACAATTCCGGAACATGGCTGACTGTGTGGGGGAGGATTGAGGCCGCCCTCCAAGGAGCTGCCTGGTGTCACAGGTGTTCCCAGACAGGGGAAATTCCGCTAATTACCTCCCCTGTCCAGGTGGAGGCAATAGATGCTACCTGCATTTCCAGCCCTACCCCCTCATTCCCCGGCCGCCCGCACAGGGAGGCACTCTGGGAAGACACGCGAAGGGCTCCTAGGAGATCCCGGGTGCTGCAGACAGAAGACGGGACCTCCCCACTCTCAGAATTCCAGAACACGGCTGACTGTGTGGGGGAGGTTTGAGGCTGCCCTCCACGCAGCTGCCTGGTTTCACAGGTGTTCCATGGCAGGGGGAAGTCCGCTAATTACCTCCCCTGTCCAGGGGGAGGCACTAGATGCTACCAGCATTTCCAGCCCAACCCCCTGATTCCCGGCAGCTTTCATCGAGAGGCACTCGGGGAAGACACGTGAAAGGCTCCAAGGTTATCCCGGGTGCTGCATAGAGATGACGGAACCTCCCCACATTCAGAATTCCGGAACACGGTTGACTCTGTGGGGCATGTTTGGGGCCGCCATACACGCAGCTGCCTATTTTCAATGGTGTACCCTGGCAGTGGGAATTACGCTAATTACCTCCCGATTCCAGGGGGAGGCACTAGATGCTTCCTGCCTTTCCAGCCCAACCCCTGCCTTCCCCGGCAGCCCGCAATGGGAGGGACTCGTGGAAGACACGCGAAGGGCTCCTATGCGATCCCGGGTGCTGCAGACAGAAGACGGAACCTCCCCACACTCAGAATTCCGGAACACGCCTGACTGTGTGGGTGATGTTTAGGGCCGAACTCCACGCAGCTGCCTGGTGTTACAGGTGTTCCCAGACAGGGGAAAGTCCGCTAATTACCTCCCCAGTCCTGGTGGAGGCACTAGATGCTACCTGCATTTCCAGCCCAACCCCCGCCTTTCCCCGGCAGCCCGCACTGGGAGGGACTCGGGGAAGACACGCGAAGTGCTCCTTGGAGATCCCGGGTGCTGCAAACAGATGACGGAACCTCCCCACACTCAGAATTCCGGAACACGTCTGACTGTGTTGGAGAAGTTTGGGGCCGCCCTCCACGCAGCTGCCTGGTGTCACAGGTGTTCCCTGGCAGGGGGAATTCCGCTAATTACCTCCCCTGTCCACGGGGAGGCACTAGATGCTACCTGCCTTTCCAGCACACCCCCCGACTTTCCCCGGCAGCCCGCCCTGGCAGGGATTCGGGAAGACACGCGAAGGGCTCCTAGGCGATCCCGGGTACTGCAGACAGAAGTCAGAACATCCCCACACTCACAATTCCGGAACATGGCTGACTGTGTGGGGGAGGATTGAGGCCGCCCTCCAAGGAGCTGCCTGGTGTCACAGGTGTTCCCAGACAGGGGAAATTCCGCTAATTACCTCCCCTGTCCAGGTGGAGGCAATAGATGCTACCTGCATTTCCAGCCCTACCCCCTCATTCCCCGGCCGCCCGCACAGGGAGGCACTCTGGGAAGACACGCGAAGGGCTCCTAGGAGATCCCGGGTGCTGCAGACAGATGACGGAACCTCCCACCACTCAGAATTCCGGAACATGGGTGACTGTGTGAGGGAGGTTTGGGTCCGCCCTCCACACAGCTGCCTGTTTTCACAGGTGTTCCCTGGCAGGGGGATATCTGCTAATTACCTCCCATGTCCAGGGGGAGGTACTAGATGCTACCTGCATTTCCAGCCCTACCCCCGCCTTTCCCCGGCAGCCCGCACTGGGAGGGACTCACGGAAAACACGCGAAGGGCTCCTAGGCGATCCCGGGTGCTGCAGACTGAAGACGGAACCTCCCCACACTCAGAATTCCAGAACACGTCTGACTGTGTTGGGGAGGTTTGGGGCCGCCCACCACGGAGCTGCCTGGTGTCACAGGTGTTCCCTGGCAGGGGGAAGTCCGCTAAATACCTCAACTGTCCAGGGGGAGTCACTAGATGCTACCTGCATTTCCAGACCAACCCCCGCATTTCCCCGGCAGCCCGCACTGGGAGGGACTCGGGGAAGACACGCGAAGGGCTCCTAGGCGATCCCGGGTGCTGCAGACAGAAGACGGAACCTCCCCAAACTCAGAATCCCGGAACACGGCTGACAGTGTGGGAGAAGTTTGGGGCCGCCCTTCTCGAAGCTGCCTTGTGTCACAGGTTTTCCCTGTCAGGGGGAAGTCCGCTAATTACCTCCCCTGTCCAGTGGGAGTCACTAGATGCTACCTGCATTTCCAGCCCAACCCCCTCATTCCCCGGCAGCCCGCACAGGGAGGCACTCGGGAAAGACACGCGAAGTGTTCCTAGGGGATCCCGGGTGCTGCAGACAGATGACGGAACCTCCCCACACTCAGAATTCCGGAAAACGGCTGACTGTGTGGGAGAATTTTGGGGCCGCCCTCCACGCAGCTGCCAGGTTTCACAGGTGTTCCCTGGGAGGGGGAAGTCCGCTAAATTCCTCCCCTGTCCAGGGGGAGGCACTAGATGCTACCTGCATTTCCAGCCCAACCCCCGACATTCCCTGGCAGCCCGCACAGGGAGGCACTCTGGGAAGACACGCGAAAGGCTCTTAGGAGATCCCGGGTGCTGCAGACAGAAGACGGGACCTCCCCACTCTCAGAATTCCAGAACACGGCTGACTGTGTGGGGGAGGTTTGAGGCCGCCCTCCACGCAGCTGCCTGGTTTCACAGGTGTTCCATGGCAGGGGGAAGTCCGCTAATTACCTCCCCTGTCCAGGGGGAGGCACTAGATGCTACCAGCATTTCCAGCCCAACCCCCTGATTCCCGGCAGCTTTCATCGAGAGGCACTCGGGGAAGACACGAGAAAGGTTCCAAGGTTATCCCGGGTGCTGCATAGAGATGACGGAACCTCCCCACATTCAGAATTCCGGAACACGGTTGACTCTGTGGGGGATGTTTGGGGCCGCCATACACGCAGCTGCCTATTTTCAATGGTGTACCCTGGCAGTGGGAATTACGCTAATTACCTCCCGATTCCAGGGGGAGGCACTAGATGCTACCTGCATTTCCAGCCCAACCCCCTCATTCCCCGGCAGCCCGCACAGGGAGGCACTCGGGAAAGACACGCGAAGTGCTCCAAGGAGATCCCGGGTGCTGCAGACAGATGACGGAACCTCCCCACACTCAGAATTCCGGAACACGGCTGACTGTGTTGGAGAAGTTTGGGGCCGCCCTCCACGCAGCTGCCTGGTGTCACAGGTGTTCCCTGGCAGGGGGAATTCCGCTAATTACCTCCCCTGTCCACGGGGAGGCACTAGATGCTACCTGCCTTTCCAGCACACCCCCCGACTTTCCCCGGCCACCCGCCCTGGCAGGGATTCGGGGAAGACACGCGAAGGGCTCCTAGGCGATCCCGGGTACTGCAGACAGAAGACAGAACATCCCCACACTCACAATTCCGGAACATGGCTGACTGTGTGGGGGAGGATTGAGGCCGCCCTCCAAGGAGCTGCCTGGTGTCACAGGTGTTCCCAGACAGGGGAAATTCCGCTAATTACCTCCCCTGTCCAGGTGGAGGCAATAGATGCTACCTGCATTTCCAGCCCTACCCCCTCATTCCCCGGCCACCCGCACAGGGAGGCACTCTGGGAAGACACGTGAAGGGCTCCTAGGAGATCCCGGGTGCTGCAGACAGATGACGGAACCTCCCACCACTCAGAATTCCGGAACATGGGTGACTGTGTGAGGGAGGTTTGGGTCCGCCCTCCACACAGCTGCCTGTTTTCACAGGTGTTCCCTGGCAGGGGGATATCTGCTAATTACCTCCCATGTCCAGGGGGAGGTACTAGATGCTACCTGCATTTCCAGCCCAACCCCCGCCTTTCCCCGGCAGCCCGCACTGGGAGGGACTCGCGGAAAACACGCGAAGGGCTCCTAGGCGATCCCGGGTGCTGCAGACTGAAGACGGAACCTCCCCACAGTCAGAATTCCGAAACACGTCTGACTGTGTTGGGGAGGTTTGGGGCCGCCCACCACGGAGCTGCCTGGTGTCACAGGTGTTCCCTGGCAGGGGGAAGTCCGCTAATTACCTCCCCTGTCCTGGGGGAGGCACTAGATGCTACCAGCCTTTCCAGACATACCCCCTCCTTTCCCCGGTAGCCCGCACTGGGAGGGACTCGGGGAAGTTTCGCGAAGGGCTCTTAGGAGATCCCGGGTGCTGCAGACAGAAGACGGAACCTCCACACACTCAGAATTCCGGAACACTTCTGACTGTATGGGGGAGTTTTGGGGCCGCCCTCCACGCAGCTGCCTGGTTTCACAGGTGTTCCCTGGCAGGGGGAATTCCGCTAATTACCTCCCCTGTCCAGGGGGAGGCACTAGATGCTACCTGCATTTCCAACACAACCCCCGCCTTTCCCCGGCAGCCCGCACTGGTAGGGACTCGGGGAAGACACGCGAAAGGCTCTTAGGAGATCCCGGGTGCTGCAGACAGAAGACGGGACCTCCCCACTCTCAGAATTCCAGAACACGGCTGACTGTGTGGGGGAGGTTTGGGGCCGCCCTCCACGCAGCTGCCTGGTGTCACAGGTGTTCCATGGCAGGGGGAAGTCCGCTAATTACCTCCCCTGTCCAGGGGGAGGCACTAGATGCTACCAGCATTTCCAGCCCAACCCCCTGATTCCCGGCAGCTTTCATCGAGAGGCACTCGGGGAAGACACGAGAAAGGCTCCAAGGTTATCCCGGGTGCTGCATAGAGATGACGGAACCTCCCCACATTCAGAATTCCGGAACACGGTTGACTCTGTGGGGGATGTTTGGGGCCGCCATACACGCAGCTGCCTATTTTCAATGGTGTACCCTGGCAGTGGGAATTACGCTAATTACCTCCCGATTCCAGGGGGAGGCACTAGATGCTACCTGCCTTTCCAGCCCAACCCCCCGCCTTCCCCGGCAGCCCGAAATGGGAGGGACTCGTGGAAGACACGCGAAGGGCTCCTATGCGATCCCGGGTGCTGCAGACAGAAGACGGAACCTCCCCACACTCAGAATTCCGGAACACGCCTGACTGTGTGGGTGATGTTTAGGGCCGCCCTCCACGCAGCTGCCTGGTGTTACAGGTGTTCCCAGACAGGGGAAAGTCCGCTAATTACCTCCCCAGTCCTGGTGGAGGCACTAGATGCTACCTGCATTTCCAGCCCAACCCCCGCCTTTCCCCGGCAGCCCGCACTGGGAGGGACTCGGGGAAGACACGCGAAGTGCTCCTAGGCGATCCCGGGTGCTGCAGACAGAAGACGGAACCTCCCCAAACTCAGAATCCCGGAACACGGCTGACAGTGTGGGAGAAGTTTGGGGCCGCCCTTCTCGAAGCTGCCTTGTGTCACAGGTTTTCCCTGTCAGGGGGAAGTCCGCTAATTACCTCCCCTGTCCAGTGGGAGTCACTAGATGCTACCTGCATTTCCAGCCCAACCCCCTCATTCCCCGGCAGCCCGCACAGGGAGGCACTCGGGAAAGACACGCGAAGTGTTCCTAGGGGATCCCGGGTGCTGCAGACAGATGACGGAACCTCCCCACACTCAGAATTCCGGAACACGGCTGACTGTGTGGGAGAATTTTGGGGCCGCCCTCCACGCAGCTGCCAGGTTTCACAGGTGTTCCCTGGGAGGGGGAAGTCCGCTAAATTCCTCCCCTGTCCAGGGGGAGGCACTAGATGCTACCTGCATTTCCAGCCCAACCCCCGACATTCCCCGGCAGCCCACACTGGGAGGGATTCGGGGAAGACACGCGAAGGGCTCCTAGGCGATCCCGGGTGCTGCAGACTGAAGACGGAACCTCCCAACACTCAGAATTCCGGAACACGTCTGACTGTGTTGGGGAGGTTTGGGGCCGCCCACCACACAGCTGTCTTTTGTCACAGGTGTTCCTAGACAAGGGAAAATCCGCTAATTACCTCCCCTGTCCAGGTGGAGGCACTATATGCTACCTGCATTTCCAGCCCAACCCCTCATTCCCCGGTAGCCCGCACCGGGAGGCACTCTGAGGAAGACACGCGAAGGGCTCCTAGGAGATCCCGGGTTCTGCAGACAGATGACGGAACCTCCCAACACTCGAAATCCGGAACATGGCTGACTGTGTGGGTGAGGTTTAGGGCCGCCCTCCACGCAGCTGCCTGGTGTTACAGGTGTTCCCTCGCAGGGGGAAGTCCGCTAATTACATCCCCTGTCCAGGGGGAGGCACTAGATTCTACCAGCATTTCCTGCCCAACCCCCTCATTCCCCGGCAGCCCGCACAGGGAGGCACTCTGGGAAGACACGCGAAAGGCTCTTAGGAGATCCCGGGTGCTGCAGACAGAAGACGGGACCTCCCCACTCTCAGAATTCCAGAACACGGCTGACTGTGTGGGGGAGGTTTGAGGCCGCCCTCCACACAGCTGCCTGGTTTCACAGGTGTTCCATGGCAGGGGGAAGTCCGCTAATTACCTCCCCTGTCCAGGGGGAGGCACTAGATGCTACCAGCATTTCCAGCCCAACCCCCTGATTCCCGGCAGCTTTCATCGAGAGGCACTCGGGGAAGACACGGGAAAGGTTCCAAGGTTATCCCGGGTGCTGCAAAGAGATGACGGAACCTCCCCACATTCAGAATTCCGGAACACGGTTGACTCTGTGGGGGATGTTTGGTGCCGCCATACACGCAGCTGCCTATTTTCAATGGTGTACCCTGGCAGTGGGAATTACGCTAATTACCTCCCGATTCCAGGGGGAGGCACTAGATGCTACCTGCATTTCCAGCCCAACCTCCTCATTCCCCGGCAGCCCGCACAGGGAGGCACTCGGGAAAGACACGCGAAGTGCTCCAAGGAGATCCCGGGTGCTGCAGACAGATGACGGAACCTCCCCACACTCAGAATTCCGGAACACGGCTGACTGTGTTGGAGAAGTTTGGGGCCGCCCTCCACGCAGCTGCCTGGTGTCACAGGTGTTCCCTGGCAGGGGGAATTCCGCTAATTACCTCCCCTGTCCACGGGGAGGCACTAGATGCTACCTGCCTTTCCAGCACACCCCCCGACTTTCCCCGGCAGCCCGCCCTGGCAGGGATTCGGGGAAGACACGCGAAGGGCTCCTAGGCGATCCCGGGTACTGCAGACAGAAGACAGAACATCCCCACACTCACAATTCCGGAACATGGCTGACTGTGTGGGGGAGGATTGAGGCCGCCCTCCAAGGAGCTGCCTGGTGTCACAGGTGTTCCCAGACAGGGGAAATTCCGCTAATTACCTCCCCTGTCCAGGTGGAGGCAATAGATGCTACCTGCATTTCCAGTCCTACCCCCTCATTCCCCGGCCGCCCGCACAGGGAGGCACTCTGGGAAGACACGCGAAGGGCTCCTAGGAGATCCCGGGTGCTGCAGACAGATGACGGAACCTCCCACCACTCAGAATTCCGGAACATGGGTGACTGTGTGAGGGAGGTTTGGGTCCGCCCTCCACACAGCTGCCTGTTTTCACAGGTGTTCCCTGGCAGGGGGATATCTGCTAATTACCTCCCATGTCCAGGGGGAGGTACTAGATGCTACCTGCATTTCCAGCCCTACCCCCGCCTTTCGCCGGCAGCCCGCACTGGGAGGGACTCGCGGAAAACACGCGAAGGGCTCCTAGGCGATCCCGGGTGCTGCAGACTGAAGACGGAACCTCCCCACACTCAGAATTCCGGAACACGTCTGACTGTGTTGGGGAGGTTTGGGGCCGCCCACCACGGAGCTGCCTGGTGTCACAGGTGTTCCCTGGCAGGGGGAAGTCCGCTAATTACCTCCCCTGTCCTGGGGGAGGCACTAGATGCTACAAGCCTTTCCAGACATACCCCCTCCTTTCCCCGGTAGCCCGCACTGGGAGGGACTCGGGGAAGACACGCGAAAGGCTCTTAGGAGATCCCGGGTGCTGCAGACAGAAGACGGGACCTCCCCACTCTCAGAATTCCAGAACACGGCTGACTGTGTGGGGGAGGTTTGAGGCCGCCCTCCACGCAGCTGCCTGGTTTCACAGGTGTTCCATGGCAGGGGGAAGTCCGCTAATTACCTCCCCTGTCCAGGGGGAGGCACTAGATGCTACCAGCATTTCCAGCCCAACCCCCTGATTCCCGGCAGCTTTCATCGAGAGGCACTCGGGGAAGACACGGGAAAGGCTCCAAGGTTATCCCGGGTGCTGCATAGAGATGACGGAACCTCCCCACATTCAGAATTCCGGAACACGGTTGACTCTGTGGGGGATGTTTGGGGCCGCCATACACGCAGCTGCCTATTTTCAATGGTGTACCCTGGCAGTGGGAATTACGCTAATTACCTCCCGATTCCAGGGGGAGGCACTAGATGCTACCTGCCTTTCCAGCCCAACCCCCGCCTTCCCCGGCAGCCCGCAATGGGAGGGACTCGTGGAAGACACGCGAAGGGCTCCTATGCAATCCCGGGTGCTGCAGACAGAAGACGGAACCTCCCCACACTCAGAATTCCGGAACACGCCTGACTGTGTGGGTGATGTTTAGGGCCGCCCTCCACGCAGCTGCCTGGTGTTACAGGTGTTCCCAGACAGGGGAAAGTCCGCTAATTACCTCCCCAGTCCTGGTGGAGGCACTAGATGCTACCTGCATTTCCAGCCCAACCCCCGCCTTTCCCCGGCAGCCCGCACTGGGAGGGACTCGGGGAAGACACGCGAAGTGCTCCTAGGCGATCCCGGGTGCTGCAGACAGAAGACGGAACCTCCCCAAACTCAGAATCCCGGAACACGGCTGACAGTGTGGGAGAAGTTTGGGGCCGCCCTTCTCGAAGCTGCCTTGTGTCACAGGTTTTCCCTGTCAGGGGGAAGTCCGCTAATTACCCTCCCCTGTCCAGTGGGAGTCACTAGATGCTACCTGCATTTCCAGCCCAACCCCCTCATTCCCCGGCAGCCCGCACAGGGAGGCACTCGGGAAAGACACGCGAAGTGTTCCTAGGGGATCCCGGGTGCTGCAGACAGATGACGGAACCTCCTCACACTCAGAATTCCGGAACACGGCTGACTGTGTGGGAGAATTTTGGGGCCGCCCTCCACGCAGCTGCCAGGTTTCACAGGTGTTCCCTGGGAGGGGGAAGTCCGCTAAATTCCTCCCCTGTCCAGGGGGAGGCACTAGATGCTACCTGCATTTCCAGCCCAACCCCCGACATTCCCCGGCAGCCCACACTGGGAGGGATTCGGGGAAGACACGCGAAGGGCTCCTAGGCGATCCCGGGTGCTGCAGACTGAAGACGGAACCTCCCAACACTCAGAATTCCGGAACACGTCTGACTGTGTTGGGGAGGTTTGGGGCCGCCCACCACGCAGCTGTCTTTTGTCACAGGTGTTCCTAGACAAGGGAAAATCCGCTAATTACCTCCCCTGTCCAGGTGGAGGCACTATATGCTACCTGCATTTCCAGCCCAACCCCTCATTCCCCGGTAGCCCGCACCGGGAGGCACTCTGAGGAAGACACGCGAAGGGCTCCTAGGAGATCCCGGGTTCTGCAGACAGATGACGGAACCTCCCAACACTCGAATTCCGGAACATGGCTGACTGTGTGGGTGAGGTTTAGGGCCGCCCTCCACGCAGCTGCCTGGTGTTACAGGTGTTCCCTCGCAGGGGGAAGTCCGCTAATTACATCCCCTGTCCAGGGGGAGGCACTAGATTCTACCAGCATTTCCAGCCCAACCCCCTCATTCCCCGGCAGCCCGCACAGGGAGGCACTCTGGGAAGACACGCGAAAGGCTCTTAGGAGATCCCGGGTGCTGCAGACAGAAGACGGGACCTCCCCACTCTCAGAATTCCAGAACACGGCTGACTGTGTGGGGGAGGTTTGAGGCCGCCCTCCACGCAGCTGCCTGGTTTCACAGGTGTTCCATGGCAGGGGGAAGTCCGCTAATTACCTCCCCTGTCCAGGGGGAGGCACTAGATGCTACCAGCATTTCCAGCCCAACCCCCTGATTCCCGGCAGCTTTCATCGAGAGGCACTCGGGGAAGACACGGGAAAGGCTCCAAGGTTATCCCGGGTGCTGCATAGAGATGACGGAACCTCCCCACATTCAGAATTCCGGAACACGGTTGACTCTGTGGGGGATGTTTGGGGCCGCCATACACGCAGCTGCCTATTTTCAATGGTGTACCCTGGCAGTGGGAATTACGCTAATTACCCTCCCGATTCCAGGGGGAGGCACTAGATGCTACCTGCCTTTCCAGCCCAACCCCCGCCTTCCCCGGCAGCCCGCAATGGGAGGGACTCGTGGAAGACACGCGAAGGGCTCCTATGCAATCCCGGGTGCTGCAGACAGAAGACGGAACCTCCCCACACTCAGAATTCCGGAACACGCCTGACTGTGTGGGTGATGTTTAGGGCCGCCCTCCACGCAGCTGCCTGGTGTTACAGGTGTTCCCAGACAGGGGAAAGTCCGCTAATTACCTCCCCAGTCCTGGTGGAGGCACTAGATGCTACCTGCATTTCCAGCCCAACCCCCGCCTTTCCCCGGCAGCCCGCACTGGGAGGGACTCGGGGAAGACACGCGAAGTGCTCCTAGGCGATCCCGGGTGCTGCAGACAGAAGACGGAACCTCCCCAAACTCAGAATCCCGGAACACGGCTGACAGTGTGGGAGAAGTTTGGGGCCGCCCTTCTCGAAGCTGCCTTGTGTCACAGGTTTTCCCTGTCAGGGGGAAGTCCGCTAATTACCTCCCCTGTCCAGTGGGAGTCACTAGATGCTACCTGCATTTCCAGCCCAACCCCCTCATTCCCCGGCAGCCCGCACAGGGAGGCACTCGGGAAAGACACGCGAAGTGTTCCTAGGGGATCCCGGGTGCTGCAGACAGATGACGGAACCTCCTCACACTCAGAATTCCGGAACACGGCTGACTGTGTGGGAGAATTTTGGGGCCGCCCTCCACGCAGCTGCCAGGTTTCACAGGTGTTCCCTGGGAGGGGGAAGTCCGCTAAATTCCTCCCCTGTCCAGGGGGAGGCACTAGATGCTACCTGCATTTCCAGCCCAACCCCCGACATTCCCCGGCAGCCCACACTGGGAGGGATTCGGGGAAGACACGCGAAGGGCTCCTAGGCGATCCCGGGTGCTGCAGACTGAAGACGGAACCTCCCAACACTCAGAATTCCGGAACACGTCTGACTGTGTTGGGGAGGTTTGGGGCCGCCCACCACGCAGCTGTCTTTTGTCACAGGTGTTCCTAGACAAGGGAAAATCCGCTAATTACCTCCCCTGTCCAGGTGGAGGCACTATATGCTACCTGCATTTCCAGCCCAACCCCTCATTCCCCGGTAGCCCGCACCGGGAGGCACTCTGAGGAAGACACGCGAAGGGCTCCTAGGAGATCCCGGGTTCTGCAGACAGATGACGGAACCTCCCAACACTCGAATTCCGGAACATGGCTGACTGTGTGGGTGAGGTTTAGGGCCGCCCTCCACGCAGCTGCCTGGTGTTACAGGTGTTCCCCTCGCAGGGGGAAGTCCGCTAATTACATCCCCTGTCCAGGGGGAGGCACTAGATTCTACCAGCATTTCCAGCCCAACCCCCTCATTCCCCGGCAGCCCGCACAGGGAGGCACTCTGGGAAGACACGCGAAAGGCTCTTAGGAGATCCCGGGTGCTGCAGACAGAAGACGGGACCTCCCCACTCTCAGAATTCCAGAACACGGCTGACTGTGTGGGGGAGGTTTGAGGCCGCCCTCCACGCAGCTGCCTGGTTTCACAGGTGTTCCATGGCAGGGGGAAGTCCGCTAATTACCTCCCCTGTCCAGGGGGAGGCACTAGATGCTACCAGCATTTCCAGCCCAACCCCCTGATTCCCGGCAGCTTTCATCGAGAGGCACTCGGGGAAGACACGAGAAAGGTTCCAAGGTTATCCCGGGTGCTGCATAGAGATGACGGAACCTCCCCACATTCAGAATTCCGGAACACGGTTGACTCTGTGGGGGACGTTTGGGGCCGCCATACACGCAGCTGCCTATTTTCAATGGTGTACCCTGGCAGTGGGAATTACGCTAATTACCTCCCGATTCCAGGGGGAGGCACTAGATGCTACCTGCATTTCCAGCCCAACCCCCTCATTCCCCGGCAGCCCGCACAGGGAGGCACTCGGGAAAGACACGCGAAGTGCTCCAAGGAGATCCCGGGTGCTGCAGACAGATGACGGAACCTCCCCACACTCAGAATTCCGGAAAACGGCTGACTGTGTTGGAGAAGTTTGGGGCCGCCCTCCACGCAGCTGCCTGGTGTCACAGGTGTTCCCTGGCAGGGGGAATTCCGCTAATTACCTCCCCTGTCCACGGGGAGGCACTAGATGCTACCTGCCTTTCCAGCACACCCCCCGACTTTCCCCGGCAGCCCGCCCTGGCAGGGATTCGGGGAAGACACGCGAAGGGCTCCTAGGCGATCCCGGGTGCTGCAGACAGAAGACGGAACCTCCCCAAACTCAGAATCCCGGAACACGGCTGACAGTGTGGGAGAAGTTTGGGGCCGCCCTTCTCGAAGCTGCCTTGTGTCACAGGTTTTCCCTGTCAGGGGGAAGTCCGCTAATTACCTCCCCTGTCCAGTGGGAGTCACTAGATGCTACCTGCATTTCCAGCCCAACCCCCTCATTCCCCGGCAGCCCGCACAGGGAGGCACTCGGGAAAGACACGCGAAGTGTTCCTAGGGGATCCCGGGTGCTGCAGACAGATGACGGAACCTCCCCACACTCAGAATTCCGGAACACGGCTGTCTGTGTGGGAGAATTTTGGGGGCCGCCCTCCACGCAGCTGCCAGGTTTCACAGGTGTTCCCTGGGAGGGGGAAGTCCGCTAAATTCCTCCCCTGTCCAGGGGGAGGCACTAGATGCTACCTGCATTTCCAGCCCAACCCCCGACATTCCCCGGCAGCCCACACTGGGAGGGATTCAGGGAAGACACGCGAAGGGCTCCTAGGCGATCCCGGGTGCTGCAGACTGAAGACGGAACCTCCCAACACTCAGAATTCCGGAACACGTCTGACTGTGTTGGGGAGGTTTGGGGCCGCCCACCACGCAGCTGTCTTTTGTCACAGGTGTTCCTAGACAAGGGAAAATCCGCTAATTACCTCCCCTGTCCAGGTGGAGGCACTATATGCTACCTGCATTTCCAGCCCAACCCCTCATTCCCCGGTAGCCCGCACCGGGAGGCACTCTGAGGAAGACACGCGAAGGGCTCCTAGGAGATCCCGGGTTCTGCAGACAGATGACGGAACCTCCCAACACTCGAATTCCGGAACATGGCTGACTGTGTGGGTGAGGTTTAGGGCCGCCTTCCACGCAGCTGCCTGGTGTTACAGGTGTTCCCTCGCAGGGGGAAGTCCGCTAATTACATCCCCTGTCCAGGGGGAGGCACTAGATTCTACCAGCATTTCCAGCCCAACCCCCTCATTCCCCGGCAGCCCGCACAGGGAGGCACTCTGGGAAGACACGCGAAAGGCTCTTAGGAGATCCCGGGTGCTGCAGACAGAAGACGGGACCTCCCCACTCTCAGAATTCCAGAACACGGCTGACTGTGTGGGGGAGGTTTGAGGCCGCCCTCCACGCAGCTGCCTGGTTTCACAGGTGTTCCATGGCAGGGGGAAGTCCGCTAATTACCTCCCCTGTCCAGGGGGAGGCACTAGATGCTACCAGCATTTCCAGCCCAACCCCCTGATTCCCGGCAGCTTTCATCGAGAGGCACTCGGGGAAGACACGAGAAAGGTTCCAAGGTTATCCCGGGTGCTGCATAGAGATGACGGAACCTCCCCACATTCAGAATTCCGGAACACGGTTGACTCTGTGGGGGACGTTTGGGGCCGCCATACACGCAGCTGCCTATTTTCAATGGTGTACCCTGGCAGTGGGAATTACGCTAATTACCTCCCGATTCCAGGGGGAGGCACTAGATGCTACCTGCATTTCCAGCCCAACCCCCTCATTCCCCGGCAGCCCGCACAGGGAGGCACTCGGGAAAGACACGCGAAGTGCTCCAAGGAGATCCCGGGTGCTGCAGACAGATGACGGAACCTCCCCACACTCAAAATTCCGGAACACGGCTGACTGTGTTGGAGAAGTTTGGGGCCGCCCTCCACGCAGCTGCCTGGTGTCACAGGTTGTTCCCTGGCAGGGGGAATTCCGCTAATTACCTCCCCTGTCCACGGGGAGGCACTAGATGCTACCTGCCTTTCCAGCACACCCCCCGACTTTCCCCGGCAGCCCGCCCTGGCAGGGATTCGGGGAAGACACGCGAAGGGCTCCTAGGCGATCCCGGGTACTGCAGACAGAAGACGGGACCTCCCCACTCTCAGAATTCCAGAACACGGCTGACTGTGTGGGGGAGGTTTGAGGCCGCCCTCCACGCAGCTGCCTGGTTTCACAGGTGTTCCATGGCAGGGGGAAGTCCGCTAATTACCTCCCCTGTCCAGGGGGAGGCACTAGATGCTACCAGCATTTCCAGCCCAACCCCCTGATTCCCGGCAGCTTTCATCGAGAGGCACTCGGGGAAGACACGAGAAAGGCTCCAAGGTTATCCCGGGTGCTGCATAGAGATGACGGAACCTCCCCACATTCAGAATTCCGGAACACGGTTGACTCTGTGGGGGATGTTTGGGGCCGCCATACACGCAGCTGCCTATTTTCAATGGTGTACCCTGGCAGTGGGAATTACGCTAGTTACCTCCCGATTCCAGGGGGAGGCACTAGATGCTACCTGCCTTTCCAGCCCAACCCCCGCCTTCCCCGGCAGCCCGCAATGGGAGGGACTCGTGGAAGACACGCGAAGGGCTCCTATGCAATCCCGGGTGCTGCAGACAGAAGACGGAACCTCCCCACACTCAGAATTCCGGAACACGCCTGACTGTGTGGGTGATGTTTAGGGCCGCCCTCCACGCAGCTGCCTGGTGTTACAGGTGTTCCCAGACAGGGGAAAGTCCGCTAATTACCTCCCCAGTCCTGGTGGAGGCACTAGATGCTACCTGCATTTCCAGCCCAACCCCCGCCTTTCCCCGGCAGCCCGCACTGGGAGGGACTCGGGGAAGACACGCGAAGTGCTCCTAGGCGATCCCGGGTGCTGCAGACAGAAGACGGAACCTCCCCAAACTCAGAATCCCGGAACACGGCTGACAGTGTGGGAGAAGTTTGGGGCCGCCCTTCTCGAAGCTGCCTTGTGTCACAGGTTTTCCCTGTCAGGGGGAAGTCCGCTAATTACCTCCCCTGTCCAGTGGGAGTCACTAGATGCTACCTGCATTTCCAGCCCAACCCCCTCATTCCCCGGCAGCCCGCACAGGGAGGCACTCGGGAAAGACACGCGAAGTGTTCCTAGGGGATCCCGGGTGCTGCAGACAGATGACGGAACCTCCCCACACTCAGAATTCCGGAACACGGCTGACTGTGTGGGAGAATTTTGGGGCCGCCCTCCACGCAGCTGCCAGGTTTCACAGGTGTTCCCTGGGAGGGGGAAGTCCGCTAAATTCCTCCCCTGTCCAGGGGGAGGCACTAGATGCTACCTGCATTTCCAGCCCAACCCCCGACATTCCCCGGCAGCCCACACTGGGAGGGATTCGGGGAAGACACGCGAAGGGCTCCTAGGCGATCCCGGGTGCTGCAGACTGAAGACGGAACCTCCCAACACTCAGAATTCCGGAACACGTCTGACTGTGTTGGGGAGGTTTGGGGCCGCCCACCACGCAGCTGTCTTTTGTCACAGGTGTTCCTAGACAAGGGAAAATCCGCTAATTACCTCCCCTGTCCAGGTGGAGGCACTATATGCTACCTGCATTTCCAGCCCAACCCCTCATTCCCCGGTAGCCCGCACCGGGAGGCACTCTGAGGAAGACACGCGAAGGGCTCCTAGGAGATCCCGGGTTCTGCAGACAGATGACGGAACCTCCCAACACTCGAATTCCGGAACATGGCTGACTGTGTGGGTGAGGTTTAGGGCCGCCCTCCACGCAGCTGCCTGGTGTTACAGGTGTTCCCTCGCAGGGGGAAGTCCGCTAATTACATCCCCTGTCCAGGGGGAGGCACTAGATTCTACCAGCATTTCCAGCCCAACCCCCTCATTCCCCGGCAGCCCGCACAGGGAGGCACTCTGGGAAGACACGCGAAAGGCTCTTAGGAGATCCCGGGTGCTGCAGACAGAAGACGGGACCTCCCCACTCTCAGAATTCCAGAACACGGCTGACTGTGTGGGGGAGGTTTGAGGCCGCCCTCCACGCAGCTGCCTGGTTTCACAGGTGTTCCATGGCAGGGGGAAGTCCGCTAATTACCTCCCCTGTCCAGGGGGAGGCACTAGATGCTACCAGCATTTCCAGCCCAACCCCCTGATTCCCGGCAGCTTTCATCGAGAGGCACTCGGGGAAGACACGAGAAAGGTTCCAAGGTTATCCCGGGTGCTGCATAGAGATGACGGAACCTCCCCACATTCAGAATTCCGGAACACGGTTGACTCTGTGGGGGACGTTTGGGGCCGCCATACACGCAGCTGCCTATTTTCAATGGTGTACCCTGGCAGTGGGAATTACGCTAATTACCTCCCGATTCCAGGGGGAGGCACTAGATGCTACCTGCATTTCCAGCCCAACCCCCTCATTCCCCGGCAGCCCGCACAGGGAGGCACTCGGGAAAGACACGCGAAGTGCTCCAAGGAGATCCCGGGTGCTGCAGACAGATGACGGAACCTCCCCACACTCAGAATTCCGGAACACGGCTGACTGTGTTGGAGAAGTTTGGGGCCGCCCTCCACGCAGCTGCCTGGTGTCACAGGTGTTCCCTGGCAGGGGGAATTCCGCTAATTACCTCCCCTGTCCACGGGGAGGCACTAGATGCTACCTGCCTTTCCAGCACACCCCCCGACTTTCCCCGGCAGCCCGCCCTGGCAGGGATTCGGGGAAGACACGCGAAGGGCTCCTAGGCGATCCCGGGTACTGCAGACAGAAGACAGAACATCCCCACACTCACAATTCCGGAACATGGCTGACTGTGTCGGGGAGGATTGAGGCCGCCCTCCAAGGAGCTGCCTGGTGTCACAGGTGTTCCCAGACAGGGGAAATTCCGCTAATTACCTCCCCTGTCCAGGTGGAGGCAATAGATGCTACCTGCATTTCCAGCCCTACCCCCTCATTCCCCGGCCGCCCGCACAGGGAGGCACCCTGGGAAGACACGCGAAGGGCTCCTAGGAGATCCCGGGTGCTGCAGACAGATGACGGAACCTCCCACCACTCAGAATTCCGGAACATGGGTGACTGTGTGAGGGATGTTTGGGTCCGCCCTCCACACAGCTGCCTGTTTTCACAGGTGTTCCCTGGCAGGGGGATATCTGCTAATTACCTCCCCTGTCCTGGGGGAGGCACTAGATGCTACCAGCCTTTCCAGACATACCCCCGCCTTTCCCCGGTAGCCCGCACTGGGAGGGACTCGGGGAAGTTTCGCGAAGGGCTCTTAGGAGATCCCGGGTGCTGCAGACAGAAGACGGAACCTCCACACACTCAGAATTCCGGAACACTTCTGACTGTATGGGGGAGTTTTGGGGCCGCCCTCCACGCAGCTGCCTGGTTTCACAGGTGTTCCCTGGCAGGGGGAAGTGCGCTAATTACCTCCCCAGTCCAGGGGGAGGCACTAGATGCTACCTGCATTTCCAACACAACCCCCGCCTTTCCCCGGCAGCCCGCACTGGTAGGGACTCGGGGAAGACACGCGAAAGGCTCTTAGGAGATCCCGGGTGCTGCAGACAGAAGACGGGACCTCCCCACTCTCAGAATTCCAGAACACGGCTGACTGTGTGGGGGAGGTTTGAGGCCGCCCTCCACGCAGCTGCCTGGTTTCACAGGTGTTCCATGGCAGGGGGAAGTCCGCTAATTACCTCCCCTGTCCAGGGGGAGGCACTAGATGCTACCAGCATTTCCAGCCCAACCCCCTGATTCCCGGCAGCTTTCATCGAGAGGCACTCGGGGAAGACACTAGAAAGGCTCCAAGGTTATCCCGGGTGCTGCATAGAGATGACGGAACCTCCCCACATTCAGAATTCCGGAACACGGTTGACTCTGTAGGGGATGTTTGGGGCCGCCATACACGCAGCTGCCTATTTTCAATGGTGTACCCTGGCAGTGGGAATAACGCTAATTACCTCCCGATTCCAGGGGGAGGCACTAGATGCTACCTGCCTTTCCAGCCCAACCCCCGCCTTCCCTGGCAGCCCGCAATGGGAGGGACTCGTGGAAGACACGCGAAGGGCTCCTATGCGATCCCGGGTGCTGCAGACAGAAGACGGAACCTCCCCACACTCAGAATTCCGGAACACGCCTGACTGTGTGGGTGATGTTTAGGGCCGCCCTCCACGCAGCTGCCTGGTGTTACAGGTGTTCCCAGACAGGGGAAAGTCCGCTAATTACCTCCCCAGTCCTGGTGGAGGCACTAGATTCTACCTGCATTTCCAGCCCAACCCCCTCATTCCCCGGCAGTCCGCACAGGGAGGCACTCGGGAAAGACACGCGAAGTGCTCCTAGGAGATCCCGGGTGCTGCAGACAGATGACGGAACCTCCCCACACTCAGAATTCCGGATCACGGCTGACTGTGTTGGAGAAGTTTGGGGCCCGCCCTCCACGCAGCTGCCTGGTGTCACAGGTGTTCCCTGGCAGGGGGAATTCCGCTAATTACCTCCCCTGTCCACGGGGAGGCACTAGATGCTACCTGCCTTTCCAGCACACCCCCCGACTTTCCCCGGCAGCCCGCCCTGGCAGGGATTCGGGGAAGACACGCGAAGGGCTCCTAGGCGATCCCGGGTACTGCAGACAGAAGACAGAACATCCCCACACTCACAATTCCGGAACATGGCTGACTGTGTGGGGGTGGATTGAGGCCGCCCTCCAAGGAGCTGCCTGGTGTCACAGGTGTTCCCAGACAGGGGAAATTCCGCTAATTACCTCCCCTGTCCAGGTGGAGGCAATAGATGCTACCTGCATTTCCAGCCCTACCCCCTCATTCCCCGGCCGCCCGCAAAGGGAGGCACTCTGGGAAGACACGCGAAGGGCTCCTAGGCGATCCCGGGTGCTGCAGACAGATGACGGAACCTCCCACCACTCTAAATTCCGGAACATGGGTGACTGTGTGAGGGAGGTTTGGGTCCGCCCTCCACACAGCTGCCTGTTTTCACAGGTGTTCCCTGGCAGGGGGATATCTGCTAATTACCTCCCATGTCCAGGGGGAGGTACTAGATGCTACCTGCATTTCCAGCCCTACCCCCGCCTTTCCCCGGCAGCCCGCACTGGGAGGGACTCGCGGAAAACACGCGAAGGGCTCCTAGGCGATCCCGGGTGCTGCAGACTGAAGACGGAACCTCCCCACACTCAGAATTCCGGAACAAGACTGACTGTGTGGGGGAGGCTTAGGGCCGTCCTCCACGAAGCTGCCTGGTGTCACAGGTGTTCCCTGGCAGGGGGAAGTCCGCTAATTACCTCCCCTGTCCTGGGGGAGGCACTAGATGCTACCAGGCTTTCCAGACATACCCCCGCCTTTCCCCGGTAGCCCGCACTGGGAGGGACTCGGGGAAGTTTCGCGAAGGGCTCTTAGGAGATCCCGGGTGCTGCAGACAGAAGACGGAACCTCCACACACTCAGAATTCCGGAACACTTCTGACTGTATGGTGGAGTTTTGGGGCCGCCCTCCACGCAGCTGCCTGGTTTCACAGGTGTTCCCTGGCAGGGGGAAGTCCGCTAATTACCTCCCCTGTCCAGGGGGAGGCACTAGATGCTACCTGCATTTCCAACACAACCCCCGCCTTTCCCCGGCAGCCCGCACTGGTAGGGACTCGGGGAAGACACGCGAAAGGCTCTTAGGAGATCCCGGGTGCTGCAGACAGAAGACGGGACCTCCCCACTCTCAGAATTCCAGAACACGGCTGACTGTGTGGGGGAGGTTTGAGGCTGCCCTCCACGCAGCTGCCTGGTTTCACAGGTGTTCCATGGCAGGGGGAAGTCCGCTAATTACCTCCCCTGTCCAGGGGGAGGCACTAGATGCTACCAGCATTTCCAGCCCAACCCCCAGATTCCCGGCAGCTTTCATCGAGAGGCACTCGGGGAAGACACGAGAAAGGCTCCAAGGTTATCCCGGGTGCTGCATAGAGATGACGGAACCTCCCCACATTCAGAATTCCGGAACACGGTTGACTCTGTGGGGGATGTTTGGGGCCGCCATACACGCAGCTGCCTATTTTCAATGGTGTACCCTGGCAGTGGGAATTACGCTAATTACCTCCCGATTCCAGGGAGAGGCACTAGATGCTACCTGCCTTTCCAGCCCAACCCCCGCCTTCCCCGGCAGCCCGCAATGGGAGGGACTCGTGGAAGACACGCGAAGGGCTCCTATGCGATCCCGGGTGCTGCAGACAGAAGACGGAACCTCCCCACACTCAGAATTCCGGAACACGCCTGACTGTGTGGGTGATGTTTAGGGCCGCCCTCCACGCAGCTGCCTGGTGTTACAGGTGTTCCCAGACAGGGGAAAGTCCGCTAATTACCTCCCCAGTCCTGGTGGAGGCACTATATGCTACCTGCATTTCCAGCCCAACCCCTCATTCCCCGGTAGCCCGCACCGGGAGGCACTCTGAGGAAGACACGCGAAGGGCTCCTAGGAGATCCCGGGTTCTGCAGACAGATGACGGAACCTCCCAACACTCGAATTCCGGAACATGGCTGACTGTGTGGGTGAGGTTTAGGGCCGCCCTCCACGCAGCTGCCTGGTGTTACAGGTGTTCCCTCGCAGGGGGAAGTCCGCTAATTACATCCCCTGTCCAGGGGGAGGCACTAGATTCTACCAGCATTTCCAGCCCAACCCCCTCATTCCCCGGCAGCCCGCACAGGGAGGCACTCTGGGAAGACACGCGAAAGGCTCTTAGGAGATCCCGGGTGCTGCAGACAGAAGACGGGACCTCCCCACTCTCAGAATTCCAGAACACGGCTGACTGTGTGGGGGAGGTTTGAGGCCGCCCTCCACGCAGCTGCCTGGTTTCACAGGTGTTCCATGGCAGGGGGAAGTCCGCTAATTACCTCCCCTGTCCAGGGGGAGGCACTAGATGCTACCAGCATTTCCAGCCCAACCCCCTGATTCCCGGCAGCTTTCATCGAGAGGCACTCGGGGAAGACACGGGAAAGGCTCCAAGGTTATCCCGGGTGCTGCATAGAGATGACGGAACCTCCCCACATTCAGAATTCCGGAACACGGTTGACTCTGTGGGGGATGTTTGGGGCCGCCATACACGCAGCTGCCTATTTTCAATGGTGTACCCTGGCAGTGGGAATTACGCTAATTACCTCCCGATTCCAGGGGGAGGCACTAGATGCTACCTGCCTTTCCAGCCCAACCCCCGCCTTCCCCGGCAGCCCGCAATGGGAGGGACTCGTGGAAGACACGCGAAGGGCTCCTATGCAATCCCGGGTGCTGCAGACAGAAGACGGAACCTCCCCACACTCAGAATTCCGGAACACGCCTGACTGTGTGGGTGATGTTTAGGGCCGCCCTCCACGCAGCTGCCTGGTGTTACAGGTGTTCCCAGACAGGGGAAAGTCCGCTAATTACCTCCCCAGTCCTGGTGGAGGCACTAGATGCTACCTGCATTTCCAGCCCAACCCCCGCCTTTCCCCGGCAGCCCGCACTGGGAGGGACTCGGGGAAGACACGCGAAGTGCTCCTAGGCGATCCCGGGTGCTGCAGACAGAAGACGGAACCTCCCCAAACTCAGAATCCCGGAACACGGCTGACAGTGTGGGAGAAGTTTGGGGCCGCCCTTCTCGAAGCTGCCTTGTGTCACAGGTTTTCCCTGTCAGGGGGAAGTCCGCTAATTACCTCCCCTGTCCAGTGGGAGTCACTAGATGCTACCTGCATTTCCAGCCCAACCCCCTCATTCCCCGGCAGCCCGCACAGGGAGGCACTCGGGAAAGACACGCGAAGTGTTCCTAGGGGATCCCGGGTGCTGCAGACAGATGACGGAACCTCCTCACACTCAGAATTCCGGAACACGGCTGACTGTGTGGGAGAATTTTGGGGCCGCCCTCCACGCAGCTGCCAGGTTTCACAGGTGTTCCCTGGGAGGGGGAAGTCCGCTAAATTCCTCCCCTGTCCAGGGGGAGGCACTAGATGCTACCTGCATTTCCAGCCCAACCCCCGACATTCCCCGGCAGCCCACACTGGGAGGGATTCGGGGAAGACACGCGAAGGGCTCCTAGGCGATCCCGGGTGCTGCAGACTGAAGACGGAACCTCCCAACACTCAGAATTCCGGAACACGTCTGACTGTGTTGGGGAGGTTTGGGGCCGCCCACCACGCAGCTGTCTTTTGTCACAGGTGTTCCTAGACAAGGGAAAATCCGCTAATTACCTCCCCTGTCCAGGTGGAGGCACTATATGCTACCTGCATTTCCAGCCCAACCCCTCATTCCCCGGTAGCCCGCACCGGGAGGCACTCTGAGGAAGACACGCGAAGGGCTCCTAGGAGATCCCGGGTTCTGCAGACAGATGACGGAACCTCCCAACACTCGAATTCCGGAACATGGCTGACTGTGTGGGTGAGGTTTAGGGCCGCCCTCCACGCAGCTGCCTGGTGTTACAGGTGTTCCCTCGCAGGGGGAAGTCCGCTAATTACATCCCCTGTCCAGGGGGAGGCACTAGATTCTACCAGCATTTCCAGCCCAACCCCCTCATTCCCCGGCAGCCCGCACAGGGAGGCACTCTGGGAAGACACGCGAAAGGCTCTTAGGAGATCCCGGGTGCTGCAGACAGAAGACGGGACCTCCCCACTCTCAGAATTCCAGAACACGGCTGACTGTGTGGGGGAGGTTTGAGGCCGCCCTCCACGCAGCTGCCTGGTTTCACAGGTGTTCCATGGCAGGGGGAAGTCCGCTAATTACCTCCCCTGTCCAGGGGGAGGCACTAGATGCTACCAGCATTTCCAGCCCAACCCCCTGATTCCCGGCAGCTTTCATCGAGAGGCACTCGGGGAAGACACGAGAAAGGTTCCAAGGTTATCCCGGGTGCTGCATAGAGATGACGGAACCTCCCCACATTCAGAATTCCGGAACACGGTTGACTCTGTGGGGGACGTTTGGGGCCGCCATACACGCAGCTGCCTATTTTCAATGGTGTACCCTGGCAGTGGGAATTACGCTAATTACCTCCCGATTCCAGGGGGAGGCACTAGATGCTACCTGCATTTCCAGCCCAACCCCCTCATTCCCCGGCAGCCCGCACAGGGAGGCACTCGGGAAAGACACGCGAAGTGCTCCAAGGAGATCCCGGGTGCTGCAGACAGATGACGGAACCTCCCCACACTCAGAATTCCGGAAAACGGCTGACTGTGTTGGAGAAGTTTGGGGCCGCCCTCCACGCAGCTGCCTGGTGTCACAGGTGTTCCCTGGCAGGGGGAATTCCGCTAATTACCTCCCCTGTCCACGGGGAGGCACTAGATGCTACCTGCCTTTCCAGCACACCCCCCGACTTTCCCCGGCAGCCCGCCCTGGCAGGGATTCGGGGAAGACACGCGAAGGGCTCCTAGGCGATCCCGGGTGCTGCAGACAGAAGACGGAACCTCCCCAAACTCAGAATCCCGGAACACGGCTGACAGTGTGGGAGAAGTTTGGGGCCGCCCTTCTCGAAGCTGCCTTGTGTCACAGGTTTTCCCTGTCAGGGGGAAGTCCGCTAATTACCTCCCCTGTCCAGTGGGAGTCACTAGATGCTACCTGCATTTCCAGCCCAACCCCCTCATTCCCCGGCAGCCCGCACAGGGAGGCACTCGGGAAAGACACGCGAAGTGTTCCTAGGGGATCCCGGGTGCTGCAGACAGATGACGGAACCTCCCCACACTCAGAATTCCGGAACACGGCTGTCTGTGTGGGAGAATTTTGGGGCCGCCCTCCACGCAGCTGCCAGGTTTCACAGGTGTTCCCTGGGAGGGGGAAGTCCGCTAAATTCCTCCCCTGTCCAGGGGGAGGCACTAGATGCTACCTGCATTTCCAGCCCAACCCCCGACATTCCCCGGCAGCCCACACTGGGAGGGATTCAGGGAAGACACGCGAAGGGCTCCTAGGCGATCCCGGGTGCTGCAGACTGAAGACGGAACCTCCCAACACTCAGAATTCCGGAACACGTCTGACTGTGTTGGGGAGGTTTGGGGCCGCCCACCACGCAGCTGTCTTTTGTCACAGGTGTTCCTAGACAAGGGAAAATCCGCTAATTACCTCCCCTGTCCAGGTGGAGGCACTAGATGCTACCTGCATTTCCAGCCCAACCCCCTCATTCCCCGGCAGCCCGCACAGGGAGGCACTCGGGAAAGACACGCGAAGTGCTCCTAGGAGATCCCGGGTGCTGCAGACAGATGACGGAACCTCCCCACACTCAGAATTCCGGAACACGGCTGACTGTTTTGGAGAAGTTTGGGGCCGCCCTCCACGCAGCTGCCTGGTGTCACAGGTGTTCCCTGGCAGGGGGAAGTCCGCTAATTACCTCCCCTGTCCACGGGGAGGCACTAGATGCTACCTGCCTTTCCAGCACACCCCCCGACTTTCCCCGGCAGCCCGCACCGGGAGGCACTCTGAGGAAGACACGCGAAGGGCTCCTAGGAGATCCCGGGTTCTGCAGACAGATGACGGAACCTCCCAACACTCGAATTCCGGAACATGGCTGACTGTGTGGGTGAGGTTTAGGGCCGCCCTCCACGCAGCTGCCTGGTGTTACAGGTGTTCCCTCGCAGGGGGAAGTCCGCTAATTACATCCCCTGTCCAGGGGGAGGCACTAGATTCTACCAGCATTTCCAGCCCAACCCCCTCATTCCCCGGCAGCCCGCACAGGGAGGCACTCGGGGAAGACACGAGAAAGGTTCCAAGGTTATCCCGGGTGCTGCATATAGATGACGGAACCTCCCCACATTCAGAATTCCAGAACACGGCTGACTGTGTGGGGGAGGTTTGAGGCCGCCCTCCACGCAGCTGCCTGGTTTCACAGGTGTTCCATGGCAGGGGGAAGTCCGCTAATTACCTCCCGATTCCAGGGGGAGGCACTAGATGCTACCAGCATTTCCAGCCCAACCCCCTGATTCCCGGCAGCTTTCATCGAGAGGCACTCGGGGAAGACACGGGAAAGGCTCCAAGGTTATCCCGGGTGCTGCATAGAGATGACGGAACCTCCCCACATTCAGAATTCCGGAACACGGTTGACTCTGTGGGGGATGTTTGGGGCCGCCCTCCACGCAGCTGCCTGGTGTCACAGGTGTACCCTGGCAGTGGGAATTACGCTAATTACCTCCCGATTCCAGGGGGAGGCACTAGATGCTACCTGCCTTTCCAGCACACCCCCCGACTTTCCCCGGCAGCCCGCCCTGGCAGGGATTCGGGAAGACACGCGAAGGGCTCCTAGGCGATCCCGGGTACTGCAGACAGAAGACGGGACCTCCCCACTCTCAGAATTCCAGAACACGGCTGACTGTGTGGGGGAGGTTTGAGGCCGCCCTCCACGCAGCTGCCTGGTTTCACAGGTGTTCCATGGCAGGGGGAAGTCCGCTAATTACCTCCCCTGACCAGGGGGAGGCACTAGATGCTACCAGCATTTCCAGCCCAACCCCCTGATTCCCGGCAGCTTTCATCGAGAGGCACTCGGGGAAGACACGAGAAAGGCTCCAAGGTTATCCCGGGTGCTGCATAGAGATGACGGAACCTCCCCACATTCAGAATTCCGGAACACGGTTGACTCTGTGGGGGATGTTTGGGGCCGCCATACACGCAGCTGCCTATTTTCAATGGTGTACCCTGGCAGTGGGAATTACGCTAGTTACCTCCCGATTCCAGGGGGAGGCACTAGATGCTACCTGCCTTTCCAGCCCAACCCCCGCCTTCCCCGGCAGCCCGCAATGGGAGGGACTCGTGGAAGACACGCGAAGGGCTCCTATGCAATCCCGGGTGCTGCAGACAGAAGACGGAACCTCCCCACACTCAGAATTCCGGAACACGCCTGACTGTGTGGGTGATGTTTAGGGCCGCCCTCCACGCAGCTGCCTGGTGTTACAGGTGTTCCCAGACAGGGGAAAGTCCGCTAATTACCTCCCCAGTCCTGGTGGAGGCACTAGATGCTACCTGCATTTCCAGCCCAACCCCCGCCTTTCCCCGGCAGCCCGCACTGGGAGGGACTCGGGGAAGACACGCGAAGTGCTCCTAGGCGATCCCGGGTGCTGCAGACAGAAGACGGAACCTCCCCAAACTCAGAATCCCGGAACACGGCTGACAGTGTGGGAGAAGTTTGGGGCCGCCCTTCTCGAAGCTGCCTTGTGTCACAGGTTTTCCCTGTCAGGGGGAAGTCCGCTAATTACCCTCCCCTGTCCAGTGGGAGTCACTAGATGCTACCTGCATTTCCAGCCCAACCCCCTCATTCCCCGGCAGCCCGCACAGGGAGGCACTCGGGAAAGACACGCGAAGTGTTCCTAGGGGATCCCGGGTGCTGCAGACAGATGACGGAACCTCCCCACACTCAGAATTCCGGAACACGGCTGACTGTGTGGGAGAATTTTGGGGCCGCCCTCCACGCAGCTGCCAGGTTTCACAGGTGTTCCCTGGGAGGGGGAAGTCCGCTAAATTCCTCCCCTGTCCAGGGGGAGGCACTAGATGCTACCTGCATTTCCAGCCCAACCCCCGACATTCCCCGGCAGCCCACACTGGGAGGGATTCGGGGAAGACACGCGAAGGGCTCCTAGGCGATCCCGGGTGCTGCAGACTGAAGACGGAACCTCCCAACACTCAGAATTCCGGAACACGTCTGACTGTGTTGGGGAGGTTTGGGGCCGCCCACCACGCAGCTGTCTTTTGTCACAGGTGTTCCTAGACAAGGGAAAATCCGCTAATTACCTCCCCTGTCCAGGTGGAGGCACTATATGCTACCTGCATTTCCAGCCCAACCCCTCATTCCCCGGTAGCCCGCACCGGGAGGCACTCTGAGGAAGACACGCGAAGGGCTCCTAGGAGATCCCGGGTTCTGCAGACAGATGACGGAACCTCCCAACACTCGAATTCCGGAACATGGCTGACTGTGTGGGTGAGGTTTAGGGCCGCCCTCCACGCAGCTGCCTGGTGTTACAGGTGTTCCCTCGCAGGGGGAAGTCCGCTAATTACATCCCCTGTCCAGGGGGAGGCACTAGATTCTACCAGCATTTCCAGCCCAACCCCCTCATTCCCCGGCAGCCCGCACAGGGAGGCACTCTGGGAAGACACGCGAAAGGCTCTTAGGAGATCCCGGGTGCTGCAGACAGAAGACGGGACCTCCCCACTCTCAGAATTCCAGAACACGGCTGACTGTGTGGGGGAGGTTTGAGGCCGCCCTCCACGCAGCTGCCTGGTTTCACAGGTGTTCCATGGCAGGGGGAAGTCCGCTAATTACCTCCCCTGTCCAGGGGGAGGCACTAGATGCTACCAGCATTTCCAGCCCAACCCCCTGATTCCCGGCAGCTTTCATCGAGAGGCACTCGGGGAAGACACGAGAAAGGTTCCAAGGTTATCCCGGGTGCTGCATAGAGATGACGGAACCTCCCCACATTCAGAATTCCGGAACACGGTTGACTCTGTGGGGGACGTTTGGGGCCGCCATACACGCAGCTGCCTATTTTCAATGGTGTACCCTGGCAGTGGGAATTACGCTAATTACCTCCCGATTCCAGGGGGAGGCACTAGATGCTACCTGCATTTCCAGCCCAACCCCCTCATTCCCCGGCAGCCCGCACAGGGAGGCACTCGGGAAAGACACGCGAAGTGCTCCAAGGAGATCCCGGGTGCTGCAGACAGATGACGGAACCTCCCCACACTCAGAATTCCGGAACACGGCTGACTGTGTTGGAGAAGTTTGGGGCCGCCCTCCACGCAGCTGCCTGGTGTCACAGGTGTTCCCTGGCAGGGGGAATTCCGCTAATTACCTCCCCTGTCCACGGGGAGGCACTAGATGCTACCTGCCTTTCCAGCACACCCCCCGACTTTCCCCGGCAGCCCGCCCTGGCAGGGATTCGGGGAAGACACGCGAAGGGCTCCTAGGCGATCCCGGGTACTGCAGACAGAAGACAGAACATCCCCACACTCACAATTCCGGAACATGGCTGACTGTGTCGGGGAGGATTGAGGCCGCCCTCCAAGGAGCTGCCTGGTGTCACAGGTGTTCCCAGACAGGGGAAATTCCGCTAATTACCTCCCCTGTCCAGGTGGAGGCAATAGATGCTACCTGCATTTCCAGCCCTACCCCCTCATTCCCCGGCCGCCCGCACAGGGAGGCACCCTGGGAAGACACGCGAAGGGCTCCTAGGAGATCCCGGGTGCTGCAGACAGATGACGGAACCTCCCACCACTCAGAATTCCGGAACATGGGTGACTGTGTGAGGGATGTTTGGGTCCGCCCTCCACACAGCTGCCTGTTTTCACAGGTGTTCCCTGGCAGGGGGATATCTGCTAATTACCTCCCCTGTCCTGGGGGAGGCACTAGATGCTACCAGCCTTTCCAGACATACCCCCGCCTTTCCCCGGTAGCCCGCACTGGGAGGGACTCGGGGAAGTTTCGCGAAGGGCTCTTAGGAGATCCCGGGTGCTGCAGACAGAAGACGGAACCTCCACACACTCAGAATTCCGGAACACTTCTGACTGTATGGGGGAGTTTTGGGGCCGCCCTCCACGCAGCTGCCTGGTTTCACAGGTGTTCCCTGGCAGGGGGAAGTGCGCTAATTACCTCCCCAGTCCAGGGGGAGGCACTAGATGCTACCTGCATTTCCAACACAACCCCCGCCTTTCCCCGGCAGCCCGCACTGGTAGGGACTCGGGGAAGACACGCGAAAGGCTCTTAGGAGATCCCGGGTGCTGCAGACAGAAGACGGGACCTCCCCACTCTCAGAATTCCAGAACACGGCTGACTGTGTGGGGGAGGTTTGAGGCCGCCCTCCACGCAGCTGCCTGGTTTCACAGGTGTTCCATGGCAGGGGGAAGTCCGCTAATTACCTCCCCTGTCCAGGGGGAGGCACTAGATGCTACCAGCATTTCCAGCCCAACCCCCTGATTCCCGGCAGCTTTCATCGAGAGGCACTCGGGGAAGACACTAGAAAGGCTCCAAGGTTATCCCGGGTGCTGCATAGAGATGACGGAACCTCCCCACATTCAGAATTCCGGAACACGGTTGACTCTGTAGGGGATGTTTGGGGCCGCCATACACGCAGCTGCCTATTTTCAATGGTGTACCCTGGCAGTGGGAATAACGCTAATTACCTCCCGATTCCAGGGGGAGGCACTAGATGCTACCTGCCTTTCCAGCCCAACCCCCGCCTTCCCTGGCAGCCCGCAATGGGAGGGACTCGTGGAAGACACGCGAAGGGCTCCTATGCGATCCCGGGTGCTGCAGACAGAAGACGGAACCTCCCCACACTCAGAATTCCGGAACACGCCTGACTGTGTGGGTGATGTTTAGGGCCGCCCTCCACGCAGCTGCCTGGTGTTACAGGTGTTCCCAGACAGGGGAAAGTCCGCTAATTACCTCCCCAGTCCTGGTGGAGGCACTAGATTCTACCTGCATTTCCAGCCCAACCCCCTCATTCCCCGGCATTCCGCACAGGGAGGCACTCGGGAAAGACACGCGAAGTGCTCCTAGGAGATCCCGGGTGCTGCAGACAGATGACGGAACCTCCCCACACTCAGAATTCCGGATCACGGCTGACTGTGTTGGAGAAGTTTGGGGGCCGCCCTCCACGCAGCTGCCTGGTGTCACAGGTGTTCCCTGGCAGGGGGAATTCCGCTAATTACCTCCCCTGTCCACGGGGAGGCACTAGATGCTACCTGCCTTTCCAGCACCCCCCGACTTTCCCCGGCAGCCGCCCTGGCAGGGATTCGGGGAAGACACGCGAAGGGCTCCTAGGCGATCCCGGGTACTGCAGACAGAAGACAGAACATCCCCACACTCACAATTCCGGAACATGGCTGACTGTGTGGGGGTGGATTGAGGCCGCCCTCCAAGGAGCTGCCTGGTGTCACAGGTGTTCCCAGACAGGGGAAATTCCGCTAATTACCTCCCTGTCCAGGTGGAGGCAATAGATGCTACCTGCATTTCCAGCCCTACCCCCTCATTCCCCCGGCCGCCCGCAAAGGGAGGCACTCTGGGAACACGCGAAGGCTCCTAGGCGATCCCGGGGTGCTGCAGACAGATGACGGAACCTCCCACCACTCTAATTCCGGAACATGGGTGACTGTGTGAGGGAGGTTTGGTCCGCCCTCCACACAGGCTGCCTGTTTTCACAGTGTTCCCTGGCAGGGGGATATCTGCTAATTACCTCCCATGTCCAGGGGGAGGTACTAGATGCTACCTGCATTTCCAGCCCTACCCCCGCCTTTCCATTCCCCGGCAGCCCGCACTGGGAGGGACTCGCGGAAAACACGCGAAGGGCTCCTAGGCGATCCCGGGTGCTGCAGACTGAAGACGGAACCTCCCCACACTCAGAATTCCGGAACAAGACTGACTGTGTGGGGGAGGCTTAGGGCCGTCCTCCACGAAGCTGCCTGGTGTCACAGGTGTTCCCTGGCAGGGGGAAAGTCCGCTAATTACCTCCCCTGTCCTGGTGGAGGCACTAGATGCTACCAGGCTTTCCAGACATAACCCCCGCCTTTCCCCCGGTAGCCCGCACTGGGAGGGACTCGGGGAAGTTTCGCGAAGGGCTCTTAGGAGATCCGGGTGCTGCAGACAGAAGACGGAACCTCCACAACACTCAGAATTCCGGAACACTTCTGACTGTATGGTGGAGTTTTGGGGCCGCCCTCCACGCGCTGCCTGGTTTCACAGGTGTTCCCTGGCAGGGGAAGTCCGCTATTACCTCCCCTGTCCAGGGGGAGGCACTAGATGCTACCTGCATTTCCAACACAACCCCCGCCTTTCCCCGGCAGCCCGCACTGGTAGGGACTCGGGGAAGACACGCGAAAGGCTCTTAGGAGATCCCGGGTGCTGCAGACAGAAGACGGGACCTCCCCACTCTCAGAATTCCAGAACACGGCTGACTGTGTGGGGGAGGTTTGAGGCTGCCCTCCACGCAGCTGCCTGGTTTCACAGGTTTCCATGGCAGGGGGAAGTCCGCTAATTACCTCCCCTGTCCAGGGGGGCACTAGATGCTACCAGCATTTCCAGCCCAACCCCCAGATTCCCGGCAGCTTTCATCGAGAGGCACTCGGGGAAGACACGAGAAAGGCTCCAAGGTTATCCCGGTGCTGCATAGAGATGACGGAACCCTCCCCACATTCAGAATTCCGGAACACGGTTGACTCTGTGGGGGATGTTTGGGGCCGCCATACACGCAGCTGCCTATTTTCAATGGTGTACCCTGGCAGTGGGAATTACGCTAATTACCTCCCGATTCCAGGGAGAGGCACTAGATGCTACCTGCCTTTCCAGCCCAACCCCCGCCTTCCCCGGCAGCCCGCAATGGGAGGGACTCGTGGAAGACACGCGAAGGGCTCCTATGCGATCCCGGGTGCTGCAGACAGAAGACGGAACCTCCCCACACTCAGAATTCCGGAACACGCCTGACTGTGTGGGTGATGTTTAGGGCCGCCCTCCACGCAGCTGCCTGGTGTTACAGGTGTTCCCAGACAGGGGAAAGTCCGCTAATTACCTCCCCAGTCCTGGTGGAGGCACTATATGCTACCTGCATTTCCAGCCCAACCCCTTTCCCCGGTAGCCCGCACGGGAGGCACTCTGAGGAAGACACGCGAAGGGCTCCTAGGAGATCCCGGGTTCTGCAGACAGATGACGGAACCTCCCAACACTCGAATTCCGGAACATGGCTGACTGTGTGGGTGAGGTTTAGGGCCGCCCTCCACGCAGCTGCCTGGTGTTACAGGTGTTCCCTCGCAGGGGGAAGTCCGCTAATTACATCCCCTGTCCAGGGGAGGCACTAGATTCTACCAGCATTTCCAGCCCAACCCCCTCATTCCCCGGCAGCCCGCACAGGGAGGCACTCTGGGAAGACACGCGAAAGGCTCTTAGGAGATCCCGGGTGCTGCAGACAGAACGGGACCTCCCCACTCTCAGAATTCCAGAACACGGCTGACTGTGTGGGGGAGGTTTGAGGCCGCCCTCCCGCAGCTGCCTGGTTTCACAGGTGTTCCATGGCAGGGGGAAGTCCGCTAATTACCTCCCCTGTCCAGGGGGAGGCACTAGATGCTACCAGCATTTCCAGCCCAACCCCCTGATTCCCGGCAGCTTTCATCGAGAGGCACTCGGGGAAGACACGGGAAAGGCTCCAAGGTTATCCCGGGTGCTGCATAGAGATGACGGAACCTCCCCACATTCAGAATTCCGGAACACGGTTGACTCTGTGGGGGATGTTTGGGGCCGCCATACACGCAGCTGCCTATTTTCAATGGTGTACCCTGGCAGTGGGAATTACGCTAATTACCTCCCGATTCCAGGGGAGGCACTAGATGCTACCTGCCTTTCCAGCCCAACCCCCGCCTTCCCCGGCAGCCCGCAATGGGAGGGACTCGTGGAAGACACGCGAAGGGCTCCTATGCAATCCCGGGTGCTGCAGACAGAAGACGGAACCTCCCCACACTCAGAATTCCGGAACACGCCTGACTGTGTGGGTGATGTTTAGGGCCGCCCTCCACGCAGCTGCCTGGTGTTACAGGTGTTCCCAGACAGGGAAAGTCCGCTAATTACCTCCCCAGTCCTGGGAGGCACTAGATGCTCCCCATTTCCAGCCCAACCCCGCCTTTCCCGGCAGCCCGCACTGGGAGGGACTCGGGGAAGACACGCGAAGTGCTCCTGGCGTCCCGGGTGCTGCAGACAGAAGACGGAACCCTCCCAAATCAGATCCCGGAACACGGCTGACAGTGTGGGAGAAGTTTGGGGCCGCCCTTCTCGAAGCTGCCTGTGTCACAGGTTTTCCCTGTCAGGGGGAAGTCCGCTAATTCCTCCCCTGTCCATGTGGAGTCACTAGATGCTACCTGCATTTCCAGCCCAACCCCCTCATTCCCCGTAGCCCCCGCAAGGGAGGCACTCGGAAAGACACCTCGAAGTGTTCCTAGGGGATCCCGGGTGCTGCAGACAGATGACGGAACCTCCTCACTCCTCAGAATTCCGGAACACGGTGACTGTGTGGGAGAATTTTGGGCCGCCCTCCACGCAGCTGCCAGGTTTCACAGGTGTTCCCTGGGGGGGGAGTCCGCTAAATTCCTAATTCCTCCCCGTCCAGGGGGAGGCACTAGATGCTACCTTTCCAGCCCAACCCCCGCATTCCCCGCAGCCCACACTGGGAGGGATTCGGGGAAGACACCGCGAAGGGCTCCTAGGCGATCCCGGGTGCTGCAGACTGAAGACGGAACCTCCAACACTCAGAATTCCGGAAACACGTCTGACTGTGTTGGGGAGGTTTGGGGCCGCCCACCACGCAGCTGTCTTTTGTCACAGGTGTTCCTAGACAAGGGAAAATCCGCTAATTACCTCCCCTGTCCAGGTGGAGGCACTATATGCTACCTGCATTTCCAGCCCAACCCCTCATTCCCCGGTAGCCCCACCGGGAGGCACTCTGAGGAAGACACGCGAAGGGCTCCTAGGAGATCCCGGTTCTGCAGACAGATGACGGAACCTCCCACATTCTCGAATTCCGGAACAGGCTGACTGTGTGGGTGAGGTTTAGGGCCGCCTCCACGCAGCTGCCGGTGTTACCAGGTGTTCCCTCGCAGGGGGAAGTCCGCTAATTACATCCCCTGTCCAGGGGGAGGCACTAGATTCTACCAGCATTTCCAGCCCAACCCCCTCATTCCCCGGCAGCCCGCACAGGGAGGCACTCGGGAAGACACGGACGAAAGGCTCTAGGAGATCCCGGGTGCTGCAGACAGAAGACGGGACCTCCCCCTCTCAGAATTCCAGAACACGGCTGACTGTGTGGGGAGGTTTGAGGCCGCCCTCCACGCAGCTGCCTGGTTTCACAGGTGTCCATGGCAGGGGGAAGTCCGCTAATTACCTCCCCTGTCCAGGGGGAGGCACTAGATTGCTACCGCATTTCCAGCCCAACCCCCTGATTCCCGGCAGCTTTCATCGAGAGGCACTCGGGGAAGACACGAGAAAGGTTCCAAGGTTATCCCGGTGCTGCATAGAGATGACGGAACCTCCCCACATTCAGAATTCCGGAACACGGTTGACTCTGTGGGGGACGTTTGGGGCCGCCATACACGCAGCTGCCTATTTTCAATGGTGTACCCTGGCAGTGGGAATTAACGCAATTACCTCCCGATTCAGGGGGAGGCACTAGATGCTACCTGCATTTCCAGCCCAACCCCTCATTCCCCGGCAGCCCGCACAGGGAGGACTCGGGAAAAACGCGAATGTGCTCCAGGAGATCCCGGGTGCTGCAGACAGATGACGGAACCTCCCCACACTCAGAATTCCGGAAAACGGCTTGACTGTGTTGGAGAAGTTTGGGGGAGCCGCCCACGCAGCTGCCTGGTGTCACAGGTGTTCCCTGGCAGGGGGAATTCCGCTAATTACCTCCCCTGTCCACGGGAGGCACTAGATGCTACCTGCCTTTCCAGCACACCCCCCGACTTTCCCCGGCAGCCCGCCCTGGCAGGGATTCGGGGAAGACACGCGAAGGGCTCCTAGGCGATCCCGGTGCTGCAGACAGAAGACGGAACCTCCCCAAACTAAGAATCCCGGAACACGGCTGACAGTGTGGGAGAAGTTTGGGGCCGCCCTTCTCGAAGCTGCCTTGTGTCACAGGTTTTTCCCTGTCAGGGGAAGTCCGCTAATTACCTCCCCTGTCCAGTGGGAGTCACTAGATGCTACCTGCATTTCCAGCCCAACCCCCTCATTCCCCGGCAGCCCGCACAGGGAGGCACTCGGGAAAGACACGCGAAGTTTTCCTAGGGGATCCCGGTGCTGCAGACAGATGACGGAACCTCCCCACATCTCAGAATTCCGGAACACGGCTGTCTGTGTGGGAGAATTTTGGGGCCGCCCTCCACGCAGCTGCCAGGTTTCACAGGTGTTCCCTGGGAGGGGAAGTCCGCTAAATTCCTCCCCTGTCCAGGGGAGGCACTAGATGCTACCTGCATTTCCAGCCCAACCCCCGACATTCCCCGGCAGCCCACACTGGGAGGGATTCAGGGAAGACACGCGAAGGGCTCCTATGGCGATCCCGGGTGCTGCAGACTGAAGACGGAACCTCCCAACACTCAGAATTCCGGAACACGTCTGACTGTGTTGGGGAGGTTTGGGGCCGCCCACCACGCAGCTGTCTTTTGTCACAGGTGTTCCTAGACAAGGGAAAATCCGCTAATTACCTCCCCTGTCCAGGTGGAGGCACTAGATGCTACCTGCATTTCCAGCCCAACCCCTCATTCCCCGGCAGCCCGCACAGGGAGGCACTCGGGAAGACACGCGAAGTGCTCCTAGGAGATCCCGGGTGCAGACAGATGACGGAACCTCCCAACACTCAGAATTCCGGAACACGGCTGACTGTTTTGGAGAAGTTTGGGCCGCCCTCCACGCAGCTGCCTGGTTCACAGGTGTTCCCTCAGGGGGAAGTCCGCTAATTACTCCCCTGTCCACGGGGAGGCACTAGATGCTACCTGCTTTCCAGCACACCCCCGACTTTCCCCGGCAGCCCGCACCGGGAGGCACTCTGAGGAAGACACGCGAAGGGCTCCTAGGAGATCCCGGGTTCTGCAGACAGATGACGGAACCTCCCAACACTCGAATTCCGGAACATGGCTGACTGTGTGGGTGAGGTTTAGGGCCGCCCTCCACGCAGCTGCCTGGTGTTACAGGTGTTCCTCGCAGGGGGAAGTCCGCTAATTACATCCCCTGTCCAGGGGGAGGCACTAGATTCTACCAGCATTTCCAGCCCAACCCCCTCATTCCCCGGCAGCCCGCACAGGGAGGCACTCGGGGAAGACACGAGAAAGGTTCCAAGGTTATCCCGGGTGCTGCATATAGATGACGGAACCTCCCCACATTCAGAATTCCAGAACACGGCTGACTGTGTGGGGGAGGTTTGAGCCGCCCTCCACGCAGCTGCCTGGTTTCACAGGTGTTCCATGGCAGGGGAAGTCCGCTAATTACCTCCCGATTCCAGGGGGAGGCACTAGATGCTACCAGCATTTCCAGCCCAACCCCCTGATTCCCGGCAGCTTTCATCGAGAGGCACTCGGGAAGACACGGAAAGGCTCCAAGGTTATCCCGGGTGCTGCATAGAGATGACGGAACCTCCCCACATTCAGAATTCCGGAACACGGTTGACTCTGTGGGGGATGTTTGGGGCCGCCCTCCACAGCAGCTGCCTGGTGTCACAGGTGTACCCTGGCAGTGGGAATTACGCTAATTACCTCCCGATTCCAGGGGGAGGCACTAGATGCTACCTGCCTTTCCAGCACACCCCCCGACTTTCCCCGGCAGCCCGCCCTGGCAGGGATTCGGGGAAGACACGCGAAGGGCTCCTAGGCGATCCCGGGTACTGCAGACAGAGACGGGACCTCCCCACTCTCAGAATTCCAGAACACGGCTGACTGTGTGGGGGAGGTTTGAGGCCGCCCTCCACGCAGCTGCCTGGTTTCACAGGTGTTCCATGGCAGGGGGAAGTCCGCTATACCTCCCCTGTCCAGGGGGAGGCACTAGATGCTACCAGCATTTCCAGCCCAACCCCTGATTCCCGGCAGCTTTCATCGAGAGGCACTCGGGGAAGACAC